>NW_026000244.1:1181824-1212102 GCF_001458135.2 Marmota marmota marmota | reverse complement strand
CGGGGGGAGGGGGCGGCTCTGCCTCTCAGCAGGCCGCTGCTCCTCTTCTGCCGGTGGGTCACAGGCCCGCCTACCTTGCAGGAGTGATTGGAAGCTCTGCCCCTCCGCGGGCCACTGGGCCTTTTCTGTTGGTGGTCACAGTTCCGCCTACCTGGCAGGCTCGGGGGGTGGGGGGTGGCTCTGCCTCTCAGCAGGCCACTGCTCCTCTCTTGCTTATATTATAATTTATTCATTGCCAGCCCCAAGATCAAGGTGATTTTATTTTATGTTTTATTAGAAAAGTTGTATAATTTTAGCTCTTACTTTTAGTTTTATTACCAATTTTAAATTAATTTTCATGTATTTTATATGTTAAGGTGTTGAGAGCCACAACCAAGTCAAGATGGTGCCTGGAATTTTGCCAGAAGGAGTGGTTGAGAAGTAAAGCCAGCGAGCCATTAAGATGATGATAATTAAGTTAAGCTGTGTATAATTATTAAGATAATGACTGATTGCTGTAACTGGATGATGCTAAATTGAAAAAAGCTGTGTATTCAGTTGTATATATAAACCTCTGCTGTCCAGCAATAAGGTGGCTCCTGCTACTTGGGGTGCCCACTACTTTTGAGTTCTCACGGAGATCCCGTTGGTTGTCGCGGAGTTTCCGTGGAGTTGGAGAGTGTTCCCGTGGTGTTCAGGCAATAAAGTAGTTCCTGTTTGAACCTACAAGTGGCTCGTGACCTGCAGGTTATTTTGTGCCCAGCCAGACTGCGGCAGTAAGGGTTAAGTTTACATTTTTTTTGCATGTTAATATTCAATTTTTTTCCAACAGGATTTATTTTTAAAAACCTAGTTCTTCTCCATTGAATAGTCTTGGCATCTCTGAAAAAAATCATTCACTTTTCTTTTTTAATGATACGTATCAGCTTGCATCCTTGTGACTATATTTTAAATGTTATTCAAGTGTATTTATATTTTTTCTCCCTTTGATTCTAAAACTTAGTAATAACATCTACCATAAAGTTCATAGTATAGATTGACCTTGAATAATCTACCAGAATGAAAGAAGCAATATCAATTTTAATCCATAATACTGAGAATTTGAAAATTACATTGAAAAATATACTTGGAACCTGGGCTTTAGTTTAATATTTAAAGTAAATTTATATTCTACTGTTATACAATTTTATGTTGGACATTATTTTTTGGCTTCTGTGTTTAATCTCCTGTGAATTAGAGAAACCAAATACATATTCCATCTCATAATATACTGGAACTGAGTGTTTCTCCTACACTAAAAGTATATGCATAAATTTCAGATAAAATTTATTTAAATTTGAAGTAAAATTTAGTTGCTGTATGATCTTTAATTTTTTCCTTGACTGAAATTTAAGCAGAAATATGCGGAGAGAGTGAAAATGAAGGTTGAACACAGTGGGAAAAATACCATAAGCATCTTTTCAAATCTGCTGGGATTCTGTGAATAAAAGAATCTGTTCAAATCTCTAACAAAAACTGCATCCAATCAATTCAATTAAGAAAAAACACCAAAATGACATCATCGTGTAAATTAATGCAAATATCCATTTTTCAACTTTTGCTTGAATTGTGGGAGTACTATATTCTTTAAACACATTTCAAACCCATCCTTATAGTTTAAACAAAAGTTGACTTCATTTGCCATCCTTTTGATTCAAGACTGAATCATATATAGGACAAGAAGAAACTTGTATTGTTGCTGATTTTTTTGAGCACAGTAACTAAATATTTCGCTAATTTTGCTTTTTATTTTCTCCTCCTGGAAATACTAACTTTTGTCCCTTTCTCTCCCCACACCTCTTTTTTCTCCATAACTGCCCTTCTTAAAATATGTCCTGGTCCAATTTTGCAGAAATCAACAGTCAGTATAGGAATCATAATTTCCACATAAAGCAAAACATTAAAGTCCTCTCACACAATCTTTTTAAAGAGATTCATTTTAAAGAGAATAGGACCACACTTCAGAGCCTGGGTCTTAAAACCCATGTGCATTATGTAAATTACACTTCACTTTTAAATAACCAAGTCAAAACTGCTAGTGACTGCCAAACAGTGATTAATGACCACACCTAAGTCACTGCTATATCAATAGATCATGAGGAGCTTCTGAGCAAAGCCACCTGGACTGCATCTGAGGCTTGGGGTGGGCAAATTGACAGTGCTGCACACCTGCTGCCTGAATCTAAGGACAGGAGTCAGTTCTTCATCCACATTGTCATAGCAACAAGGAAATCACAGCTGCCAATCAGAAAAACACTCTGACTTCCATTAATGGTTTTCTACAATGAGCTCACTTTTTAGAGAAGTCTTGGAACTGTCTTTGCTTTTCAGATTTTTGACACTTTTTATGAATTAATGTATTCACAAATGCTTGTGGTTATGACAACAAAATCAAGCAACATTAATATTACAGCTGTTATCACACCTAGTATGTAAAGAGAACAGAAAGACACACAGAAAAAAAAAAAACAGGTTGAATATTCTTTATCTGAAATGTTCACTACCAAAAGAATTTTGGATTTCAGATTTATTTTCAGCCTTTTCAATATTTGCATATTCCTAACAAAATGTCTTAGGGATAGAACCCAGTTCTAAACATGAAATCCATTTATGTTTCATATATGCCTTGTACACAGAGACTGAAGGTAATTTTATAGAATATTATTAATTTCTCATGTTTTTTATTTGTTATTTTTAGTTATACATGACAGTTGAATATATTTTGACATACATACAAGAAGTATAAATTCCCATTTTTGTGGTTGTACATGGTGTGGAGTTTCACTGGTCATTTATTCATATACAAACATAGGAAAGTTATGTCTGATTCATTCTACTGTCTCATTCCCATCTCCCCAGACCTCCCTCCATGCCTTCCTGTCCAATCCAGTGAATCTCCACTCCTCCTCCCCCCTGGTCTTCACATATCAGAGAGAACATTCAGCCTTTGGTTCTTTGGGATTGGCGTATTTCATTTAGCATGATAGTCTCCAGTTCCATCCATTACAGGCAAATGCTATAATTTCATTCTTCTTTATGGCTGAGTAATATTTGACTGTGTATATGTAAACATTTTTTAATTCATCTGTTGAAGGGCAGCTAGGTAGATTCCATAGCTTAGCTATTGTGAATTGTGCACCTATAAACATTGATATGGCTGCAACCCTATAGTATGCTGATTTTCAGTCCTTTGGGTATATTTGAGGAGTTGGATAATTGGGTCAAATGATCGTCCTATCCCAAGTTTTTTGAGGAATCTCCATACTGATTTTCAGAATGGTTGCATCAATTTGCAGTCCCATCAGCAATATATGAGTCTACCTTTTCTACTACGTGCTCATCAACATTGTTACTTGTATTCTTGATAATTACCACTCTGACTAGAGTGAGATGGAATCTCAGTGTAGTTTTAATTTGCATTTTTCTAATTGCTAGAGATGTTGAACATTTTTTTTCATATATTTGTTGATCATTTGTATTTCTTATTCTGTGAAGTGTCTGTTCAATTCCTTTGCTCATTTATTGATTGGATTATTTGATTTACGGTGTTAAGTTTTTTGAGTTCTGTATATAATCTGGAGATTAATGCTCTAATTGAGGTGCAGGTGGTAAACATTTTCTCCCATTATGCAGGAGCAATCTTCATGTTCTTTATTGTTTCCTTTGCTGTGAGGAAAATTTTTAGCTGCTAAAATCCCATTTACTGATTCTTGATTTTACTTCTTACACTTTAGGAGTCTTTTTGAGGAATTCATCTACATGATGGATATTTGGGTCTATTTTTTCTTCTAATAGGTATAGGGTCTCTGGTCTGCCTCTGTGTTTTTGACTGCCACATTTTACATGAAATCATGTAGAATTTTCTACTGTATCATATCATGTTGGTGCTCAAAAAGTTTCAGATTTTAGAACCTTTTAGAATAGGGATGCTCAATCTGCAATTAATCATTTTTGAGTCAAATAGAAATCACTGCAACATTAGTAAACCATCTGAAAATTGTTTCCTACATAAGCCTAACATCTAATATATCATAAATTAGAAACATAAGAACTTCAGAAATTTTGAAACCCAGTGGATACTATTTACTTCTAGGTTCCTGTAATCTTAAATGTTAACAGTTTTATATTTCTTCCTAAAAGAATTCCCTTGTTCAAGATACCATGATAATAAGAGATGAATGTCAAATCCAAGCTAATACAAATATGTATTTTGAAAGAAAGCAAGCAAGCTTTAATTGCTCAAATCATAAATTTAAGATGATGAAAGCATGTTATGATTGCAGCTCATCTCATATCTTCAGAATGAAGTGTGAGGCACATGTGTCTAAATATGCACACATTTGAAATTAATTGACAGGCAAGTTTAAATTATTTCCAAAGCACTCAATATTTAACACCACCACATAATAATTAAATGTTATTTGTAATAAAACTAAAAGTATACACATGTAAATGAACTTATGTTAAGATACTTTTGTGTCTGCAGACTTAAAATACAATTTTATGACACAAAGAAAAATTATATATATTTTTTTACATACATTGAGATGCACATGAAACAATTTAGTAATTTCTGCTCTATGAAAGTCATCAGAAACAAAATTGAGTGCCAAATTCTATCAACAATAGCCATAAGAAACCAACAAATTATGCCAGGAAGTTTTGGAGGAGAGGACCTTGTGTATATCTAACAACAAGAACTATCACAAGACACTATACCTCAGCTACAATCTTGTTCACACAACACATCTGTGAGGCCATCTGCCAGCAATTTACTGTCCAAACTTGGACTGATATCAGGGATAACTGTTTCAAAACATCTTATGTAATCATACTCATTTCCCTTTAAAAAACTCTTGCTTTCCTTTGCCTTCCTAAATACTTCTGTAGTTTCCTATGTGTATTCCATAATTGCAAATGTCCTACTTGTCAGATCAGGCGAGGCGGGCAGCGACTAAAGGAGGCAGATTTAAAAAGGGCCGCTGAGGGCTGTGGATGTGGCTCAAGCAGTAGCGCATTCACCTGGCATGCATGTGGCCCAGATACGATCCTCAACACCAAATACAAACAAAGATGTTGTGTCCGCAGAAAAACTAAAAAATTAATATTAAAAAAAATATCTCTTTCTCTCTCTCTCTCTCTCTTTTTAAAAAGGGCCACTGAACGAGGCTTTATTGAGATATCACTCCCGGGCGTTTTGGGAGCCACAACCAAGTCAAGGTGGCGCCTGGCATTTTGCCAGAATGAGAGGCAAGGCCAGCGAGCCATTAGGATGATGATGGTTAAGTTAAGCTGTGTATGGTAATTGGGATGATGACTGATTGCTGTAACTGGATGATGCTGAATTGAAGCAAGCTATGTATTTGATTGTGTATGTAGACCTCTGCTGTCCGACAATAAGGCGGCTCCTGCTGCCTTGGGTGCCCGCTACTTTTGAGTTCCTGTTGAGTTCCCGTTGAGTTCCCGTTGGTTCTCGAGGAGTTTCAGTGGAGTTCCAGTTGTGTTCCCATGGGGTTCTGGCAATAAAGTAGTTCCTGTTTGAAACTACAAGTGGCATGTGACCTCCCGGTTATTTGGTGCCCAGCCAGACTGTGGCACGTACGGATCTCGATCAGACCCACAGAGGGGACAGGAGAAGGGTCTGAGGAGAAACCGCATGGAAGCTTGACTGGACTGGACTTTTATGGGACTTACAGCAGGAAGGGAAGAGCTTGGGACAGGAAAAGGTGTTTTTAGGGTCCCTTGCCCCTTTGGAGTTGGTCAGGGGAGTTGGCTGAACTCTAGGATTGGCCAGGGGGTCCTGCTGATTGACAGGCGTTAGTCAGGAGATCTGATTGACAGGTGTTTCCACTGGCATCTGATTGATGTTCTTTTCCTGCATGGGCTGCTTTGTTCTAAGTCGCCACTAAGTTGCCATCAAGTCGCCACCACTGACCTAACACTACTCATAATTGCAAATGTCCTACTCATAATTGCAAATGTCCTGCTGAGTCCATTATTTTAGAGGAATTTCTATCTGTTGTTATTTATAAACAACTTCAATCATGAAACACTGTTTGGAAAATTCAAGATAAATATGCCCATTTTTTTTTATCCACATTATTTTTTCTGTAATGTTCTGTATTCATTTCTAATGCCATAGACTTTCTTCTTTTATTATTTTGTTTCTGATTTAAGAACTCCCTTTCATCCTCTCTTTGAAGTAGAGTTTTGTGTCCTTTCTTGAATTCAGGGTCTCCTAGCCATCACACAGTGTGGACCTGGAGTAAGAAAGGTGGACAAAAACAGTGGGATTTCTCAGAACTCAGAGAGAGGAACCTGCTTTTGACTTAAGAGACATGGAAGGTGTAGAACCTTTGAGATAGGATGGGGTTGACATAGGTTGTTTTGGAGTGATCGTCTATGTTCATGAAGGTTAAATATTTTTGGATCATCTGGAAGGTTTGGAAGGAAGACTAGGAGACCAAATGAAAATGTTTTTCTATAATTTCAATAAATATTTAATTACTGAAGAGAGCATGGTCTTACTGATCCTGAGGATAAGCAGAAATATCTGGCATACGGTGATAATCTAAAAGGAGAAAATTAACGTTTTATATAAGGTTGATTTTGGAAAGTGTAAGGAACATTCTAGCCCCTACCTTTATCTCTGGAAGAATTGCATTAGACACAGCCCACTCTACTGATCATGAGTAACCTGTGAAAAGAAACACAGAAAGAAACTTTTCTGAAAATGAAGACATGTTATTAGTAAAGTCTCCTTGATTAAAAAAAAAAAGTACTTGTCACTTATCCTAGTTACAGAATGATCACTGCACAGTGATACATTATCAGGAAGGAGAGCTTCATTGCTCTGTTGTCCATCTGAAGATGTGAGGAAACTAAGAGAGCAGATAGGGGTCTGAAATAAGGTCCACATAAATGACCATGGCCATATTCCTGATACAAGAATTTGTGTAGACTGTGAGGCAGGAGACTACAACTGGACCATAAAATGCAAACTGAGACCCTTACCTCACAGCACTACGGGGCCTAGTACTGGTCCCAGAACTGGTTGCATGCTCCAGAGAGCAAGTGTGGGGGCCTGGGAGGGGCCTCTGACTGTCACCAGGTCAAAGCTGTCATGAGAATCATGGTATACATAACATTTTGTAAGCAGAAAAGTATTATAGATGAGAGAAACATTAAGTCTAATGTTTTATAACACAGTTAAGTGACTAGATATATATTTTACGATAGCTAGAAGAAAGGATTCTGAAGCTGCTCTGAAGATACATTTGAGATCATGTGGCCGATTGATTCATGATGGATTAGAGTAGGAATTCACACTTTTTGATTAAAATCGTCTAATGGTTACTGGAAGTTCTGTCCTTGTACCAAATGCCAGTCCAAAAACAAGGACAGGATTTTGATAAAAAGGAAAAAGAAGTGTTATTGCTTTGCTAGCAAAACAGAATTGCAGAGGATTTCTCTCCCAGATGCTGTGGCCCATCAGAGAGAACAGGAGGATTTTTTAAGAGGTGATACAAAGGCTACATTCCAGGTGTTCTCTGTCCAGAGTTGTAATTCCCTTGTTAATTTGGGAGAGGGAGAGAATAAAAAAAAATGTTCATTTTAAAAATGTGCCTCAGTGACACAGCAGCAAGGGCTATATTCAAAGCATGAGGACGATCGTGTTATATAATGCTGCATCAACTTCTCAGCTAGATGTCAAACCTTCAAGAACTTAATAAATCCATAGGGTTTGAGTATCTACTAAAATTTTATTCAAATCCATGGACACGTGAATATCTGCTGACATTTTTCGCATTTCTGTCACATCAACTACCTGTTTTGGTAAGGCTAAAATAATTTGATAATCTCATAATAAAGGAAAGATATCTTGAATTCTTCACTGTTGTTAACAACAAGCCCAGTAACATGGGTGTAGGTTTAAAATATTATTTATTTATATAAAAGATCCAGGAATATCAGCATAAGAGAGAAGTTAATATAAGTTGTCTGGATTCTACTATGTATGTGGTGCTAGATCACTCAAATATTTAGTAGTCAGCTTAAATAGGATTTTTTTCAATGGAAGGAGTAATAAATAGTCACATGGAGATTTAATAGCTAACAGATTAAAAGTTAAAAATCAAACCAATGTGCACATATCCCTTCTCACATTTTCGCATCCTGAGGATTTTGGCTGCTAAATGTATACAAGACAAATATAACAACTTTAATGACTTTTCAAAACAAAACAAGCAGTAAACAAAGAGACAACAAAAGCAGACTGAAAGAAAAGCAGTACTAAAGGCATTAATGCTATTGAAGATATTGGTACAATAATGCCTGTTATTTTATAGTATGATAATATAAAAGTAACTAGTGCACTTTAAAATTTAGCATAGATAAAGATTATCTTGTTAGGCCTTCTAGATCACTGTACTTACTAAACCAGTCAGTGAGTATTCCTAGAGCAACCTGAATTTCCTAGATTTTTCTCCCCTTTAATCAATTTTTCATCAGGCATTGTACACCTTAAAATTTTCACAGGAACTTTTTTAGAAATGCATCTGTCATTATTTTTAAATTATCTGCTCTCCAATGAAGTATCATCATTTTGTTCATGGATTACCGCACAGTGGAAGGAAATGAAGGGATTTCTACAATCCTTATTGGCTGGGGAGGAGGGCGATCAGTCATTGTGGTGTATTTACCATCAACCACATTTAAAAAGTAGTACTAGAAATCTTCCTCAAGTAAAGAGAATAAAATGGATCAGTAAGAATATTCCTATGTGATTCTGCCCATCAGGGAGAACAGAAGGTTTTTAAAGATATAATTCATTCCAGGTGTTCCTTATAGGGGGTGTGATTCACTTGTTAATTTGGGAGATAGCCATTTCTTAGATCTTCTGCTGCCATCCCTGAATCTGAATTACGTGGTTCCTGTGGTGGGTGTATGCTCAAAGACATAGCCTACGATAGGGAAAAGGTACTTCTGCCAGGCCTCAGGTTGGGGAGGGGGAGAAAAAGAAGAGGAAAGGAAAACAAGTCCATCTTAAAATTAGCCTCAATGGCAGAGCAGCAAGGGCTATACTCAAATCATGAGGTGGACCAATGTTACACAAGGACAAAGCCACATACTGTTTTCCTCCAAGTTCACAAAAGACTGTTCACAGATTTCAAGAATATTTACAACAAGATGGAACAGATTTCAGAGATCATGAGTACAGCTTTAATATTGGGTGCAACAACAAAAATAAATCACAAAAAAACTTAAAAGGTTATATATATTTGATGTTCACTGTAGTTTGAACCATGATTTTGATCTGGCTGATTACTTATAATAATGGTTAAATACCACAAGTGTTTTTGTGGTGTGGTTGAGTCAGAACACCTAATTTGTTCATTAATGACTCACTGGAATCCATAAGGAGGGTACTCATGAATTGACACTGGTTCACATTCTAAACTCAAATGAACATGCTATTTAGTAAATTAAGATAATTTAATTCTATAATTTGATTGTGCTTACCACTATGGAAATAATACAATTTACTCATAGAATACTAAAAATTACCAGTTTTGTTTCATTGTATGATATTTTGTTCTCCTTGTGATTTTACAACATTGTCTTGTGCTAAAAAATTTCTTCCCTGAAACCACAATGAGTCTTTCACAATCTATCCCTGATATAATAAAAAAAGGCATTTCAATAAAAAGAAAATAGATCTTGATTTTACACATAAGGTAAAAAAAAAATCAGTATCACATCTTTGTTCATTTTCATGTGCTTAAGAGTTAAAAATAGAAACTCCACCAAGAAAACTGATTCCATAATAGGATCTGCCATTCATGATTTAGAAATTTATCACTTAGCAAAGGAAGGGCAAAATTCCCTTTCCTCTCAGATGCCTATAAATATTTCACATTTTGTCAAAAGTCTCCTTTAAGAAATGTTAGAAAATAGATTCTGATGAGAAAAGGAAATATCAGACGTAAGGAAATGGAGAAGAAAGTACACATAGTTGATTTACCTTGCCACCTTTTATGTCTGGATGTTGAATGTACACAGGAGATGTGTTACTGATGATGAAGAAGACAGAGTGATGAAATACAAAGAGCTTTTCTTACAGGCAAGGAGATATGGCTCTGGGATGGCTGCCCCGTCTCAGTTTGTCTTTCATTGCTTATCATCTTGACAGAGGTGTGTACATGGGCATGCATGCTTTATCTAGACCAACCCTCCTGCATAGAGATTGATAAGTAAACGGAGACCTCGAGAAATGAGCTGGCCCAGATTTACAGAATCAGGTAACAGCCATATGAATGGATGAAGATTCTCAAAGATTACTGAAGCCTGTAGGATCATCACCAACCATCAAATAACCTGTGCAAGATCAACCCAATATTTCAGATTAAAAATATCAGTGGGAACAGAAACTTAAGAAAATAAACTTCCATGTATAGGCACAATATTGTTAAGTCACAATAAAACTTCTTGCAGTAGCCAATACTTACTTGACAAATATTTGCATGAAACGCTGTGCCAAGAACTTATCTGGGAATACTACAATGAACACAGCTGTAAAAGAAAACAAATACTGTCCTCATGGAATTCATAAATTTTAGGCAATCTACACTGTTCACAAAATAAATATAGTTATATATAGAATGTTAAAATTTGTCAAAGTTTATAGAGAAAAATAAAGGAAAGGGAACAGGCTATAATTTTAAATAGAAAGTCAGGGGAGGATTTATTGAGAATGCTGCAACTGATCACAGACTTGAGAGAGGTGAAAACAAAAGCAAAAACAACAACAACAAAAAAATTGGGGATAAATTGAGGGAAAACATTCCAAAGTCCCGTAGAGGGCCAGGTAACACACTAGAAATGACATAGTGAGTAAAATGTTATGACTATTTTATGTAATCCTCTAAATTTCCAAGAAGAATAAATTTGTGTGGGAGGAAAACTTTTATAATAATCATATTTTTCAAATATATTCTACTGAGCTGTGGGAATACTGGATGATAGGTTAAGGTATCACTTTGGGTTAGTATATTAAAACTAATTATGACATGGGTTCCAAAGCTCCAATGTTGGCCCTAATAAATATGGATGGCTCAGGGGGAAACCACATGTGTGGGAAGCATGTGTTGTAGCTTGCTGAGACATTCCATCTCTCATCTCTGGGATCATAGGTGGACATAAAAGCTGTGCGGATGAGGTTGGGGTCCTCACCCCAGTAAAACAGAAGCACCACTGCTTTGTCACTTTCAGCTTTGCTCAATGTAGAAACACAGATGGGTCATGGAAGAGACTGGCACAACTTTGTAAGATATCTCCTAAAAATAATGACTCCTCTGGGAAATACTTAAGAAGCACATCTGGTCACACCAGCCTTTGGGTATGTACACTGTTCCCTCAATTGAAGAAAACTGAGAGTAAATAAACTGTGGCAACAAGGAGGATGTTCTGACGGTTAGATCTGAAAGTATCTCAATGGTTAAACAGAAAGAATTTGTTTCATGTAAGGAAAAGTGAACGAAGCCAGAGAGGATCACACACAAGACAGTGGTAAGAAACAGTGGGTTATCTGACAGTAGGTGAGAGGAAGTTTTCCTGAGCTCACAATTCTCAGGAAAGGTTGTATACTGGCTCAGCCTAAAGGTAGGCATAGGGGAAGAACATCAATAAAAATTTGTTTTTTAGCATTTTATTGACATTGATTAGTGGGTACAAGCAGTTTAACCCTTTAGGAAATGAAGAATGGGAATTTGGAAGATCTGTATTTGGCCTTGTCCTAGGCACATAAGGGAGTGTCTGAGTCTTATCTAAGTAATTTGGGGAAGGGAGATTATTGCAGTAAGCAATGGCACAAGTAAAACTTCAAGATGGTGGGGATTTCTTTAACCTTTGCTATTTACTAAGATCTCAGGACTTAGGTAAATTTCAATAATATCAGTATCAATACTTTATGATAAATCATAAATGATATAAATGAATACTCCAAGTCCTTATTCACTGAAGAATCTGACAAATAAATATGTTGATGATTTTTTTTTTTATTTTAAATGATGCCCTGTAGCCTGGAACACATGTCCTAGCATAAAATCAATCACTTGGATAGTTGATCAACCCAAGATGAAATTTTGAAAAACAACAGGATACGCTAAACTACTCAGATGTTAGGGACCTAAGTAAAAAAAGAAAATGTCATGCCTGGGGCCACTTTATAAAGTATGAGGCAAATTATTCAATCTAGTCTTTTAAACTATAGCAACAGACATAAAATATAGTGAAAGATGAATAATTTGAAATTTTGTCATAATTAATAGAATCAAGAAGAGATATAAGTAAGGGCTGAAGATATAGCTTGGTTGGTAGAGTACTTGCCTCAAATGCAGAAGGCCATGAGTTCAATTCCCACCACCACACACACACACAAAAAGACCTGTAAGTAGACATATCTTGATATAATTTTTAAATCTCATAGTGTCTAAACTTCAATTTTTAATTTTCAGTTTTCTTCAATAGGGAAATGAAAATTTTCTACAGAAATTGAATATTTTCAATAGAAAGTCTACAGATCCAGTCCCTAATTTTCTCATCTGAAATCATCATACCATAAAGTATTGCTCAATGTCAGTGACAAAATGCTTGCCAAAATCCCAGCTAAGCATATCCATTTTACAGTGGCAATACCTTGAGCTGTTGAGTACATCACTCTCACTGAATCATTTCTGATTAAATCTCTAGACTGTTACAGAAATGCTCAGACTGTTGATTGAGTGTCTTAGTCAATTTTGTGCTGCTATAACAGAACACATGAGATTAGGTAATTTATAAAGAGCAGAGATTTATTTCTCATAGTTTTAGAAGCTGTGAAGTCTAAGGTCAAGGGGTGTGTATCTTTCAAAAGTCTTCTTGCTGTATCATTCTATGACAGAAAACAGAAGAGCAGGAGAGTATTGTGAGAGAGCAAGAGAGAGCTAAACTCTCTTCAACGTGGAACCACTCTTGAAATAATAAATTTATTGCCACGATGGCACAATTCATTCCTAAGGGCAGAGAAGTCATAACTTAGTCACCATTAAAGTCCTCACCACTCAACATTTGCACTGGTGATTAAGCTTCTAACACATGAACTTTGGAAGACACATTCAAACCACAGTGCCAAGTAAGGAAGAGACTATGATTAAATAATAGTGAGGATATGAAATCTATGCACAAGTTTTGATCATAAATATACTCCTTAGTTTCTAACCTCAGGAAAACTATATTCCTATGAGGGAGCCAAAAGTAGAGATGACATGTAATCACCATCCAACCTACTATAGAAATTTTCTTCTCAACAAGTCCACAGGTTTTAGCAGCTTAAAAAATAATATAGTATGTGATCACTGCCACTGCTGAAAAAGAAATCAGTTATGTCAAGTCCACCAATAAAACACAGAAACAGTTTCATTAAAGAAGCAGATTCACTTTGGGTTTAGGTGAGAGTATCTTTAAAGACATCCATAGTTATTGATCTGATCAATGCAACACAGTGAAATTTTAGTTTCAGGCAAGGCACTTTATTGGATGCTCCATAAAGCATAAATTTGAAGACATTTTCACTTCATTACCACTGGACTATGCTTCAAAGATAACATATAATACTTGTTAATAATCACACAAAAATCACAATGCACATAGTAACAGAGGTTCATAAAGGAAACTCTTACAGGGTTCAATTTTTTTTGGCATTACAATTCTTATTACACATATACAGCAAAATTGTATATAAAGTATATTGTATATAAAGTATGTTGACACCAATTTGTGTCTTCATACATGTACATTGGATAATGATGTCCATCACATTCCATCATCCTTGCTAACCCCCTGCCCCCTACACTTCCCTCCCACCTCTCATCCCTATCTAGAGTTTGTCTATTCCTCCCATGTTCCCCCCCTACCCCACTGTGAATCATCCTCCTTATATCTGAGAAAACATTCAGTATTTCTTTTTTTGAGATTGGCTAACTTCACTTAGCATTATCTTCCCCAACTCCATCCATTTACCTGCAAATGTCATGATTTTATTCTCTTTTATTGCTGAGTATAATTCCATTTTGTATATATGCCACATTTTTTTTATCCATTCATCCACTGAAGGGCATCTAGGTTGGTTCCACAGTTTAGCTATTGTGAATTGTGCTGCTATAAACATTGATGTGGCTGTGTCCCTGTAATATGCTTATTTTAACTTCTTTGGGTATAGTCCAAGGAGAGGGACAGCTGGGTCCAATGGTGGTTCCATTCCCAGTTTCCCCCCACATCCTTGCCAACACTTATTGTTATTTGTCTTCATAATAGCTGCCATTCTGACTGGAGTGAGATGATATCTTAGAGTAGTTTTGATTTGCATTTCTCTAATTGCTAAAGATGATGAGCATTTTTTCATATATTTGTTGATTGATTATATATCCTCTTCTGAGAAGTATCTGTTCAGGTAACTGGCCCATTTGTTGATTGGGTTATTTGTTTTTTTGGTGCTTAGTTATCATTTTGAGTTCTTTATATATCCTAGAGATTAGTGCTTTATCTGATGTGCAAGGGGTAAAGATTTGCCCCCAGGATGTAGACTCTCTGTACACCTCACAGATTATTTCTTTTGCTGAGAAGAAACTTTTTAGGTTGAATCCATCCCATTTATTGATTCTTGGTTTAAATTCTTGAGCTATAGGAGTCTTTTTAAGGAACTTGGGGCCTAATACCACACAATGAATATTAGGGCCTACTTTTTCCTCTTCTAGATGCAGAGTCTCTGGTTTAATTCCTAGGTCCTTGATCCACTTTGAGTTTAGTTTTGTGCATAGTGAGAGATAGGGGTTTAATTTGATTTTTTTGCATATGGATTTCCAGTTTTCCCAGCACCATTTGTTGAAGAGGCTATCTTTTCTCCATTGCATGTTTTTGGCACCTTTGTCTAATATAAGATAATTGTAATTTTGTGGCTTAGTCTCTGTGTCCTCTATTTTGTACCATTGGTCTACCAGACTGTTTTGGTGTCAATACCATGCTGGTTTTGTTACTATTGCTCTGTAGTATAGTTTAAGTTCTGGTAGAGTGATGCCACATGCTTCACTCTTCCTGCTAAGTATTGCTTTAGCTATTCTGGGTCTCTTATTTTTCCAGATGAATTTCATGATTGCTTTTTCTATTTCTATGAGGAATGTCATTGGGATTTTGAATGGAATTGCATTAAATCTGTATAGTGCTTTTGGAAGTATGGTCATTTTGATAATATTAATTCTGCCTATCCAAGAGCAAGGTATATCTTTCCATCTTGTAAGGTCTTCTTTGATTTCTTTTCTTTTTTTTTTTAGGGTTCTGTAGTTTTAATTGTATAGACCTTTCACCTCTTTTGTTAAGTTGATTCTCAAGTATTTTATATATTTTTTGAGTATATTGTGAATGGGGTAGTTTTTCTCATTTCCTTCTCAGAGGATTTTTCACTAATATACAGAAATGCCTTTGATATATGGGTGTTGATTTTATAACCTGCTACTTTGCTGAATTCATTTATTAGTTCTAGAAGTTTTCTGGTGGAGCTTTTTGGATCTTCTAGGTATAGAATCATCATCAGCAAATAGTGCTAATTTACATTCTTATTTTTGTATACATATCCCTTTAATTTCTTTCATCTGTCTGGTTGCTCTGGCGAGAGTTTAAAGAACTATGTTAAATAGAAGTGGTGAAAGAGGGCATCCCTTTCTTGTTCCAGTTTTTAGAGGGAATGCCTTCAATTTCTCTCCATTTAGAATGTTGTTGGCCTGTAGCTTAGCATAGATAGCTTTTACAATATTGAGATATGTTCCTGTTATCTCTAGTTTTTCTATTGGTTTGAACATGAAAGGGTACTGTGTTTTGCCAAATGATTTTCCTGCATTTATTGAGATAATCATATGATTTTTATCTTTGAGTCTACTGATGTGATGAATTACATTTATTAATTTCCATATGTTGAACCAAACTTCCATTCCTGGGATGAATCCCACTTGATCATGGTGCACACTCTTTTTGATCTGTTTTTTGTATTTGATTTGCCAGAATTTTATTGAGAATTTTTACATGTATTACACGCTTCATTTTGATTTTGTGTATAAAAAGGAGATATATGACATAAATGCTTATTATAGTGTCTTAATGTTGCATACTAGAAAGGAGTCAGCAGGTAACTTCCATGTTGGTATATACAGGACAGCCCAAAGGGTTATTTTTTATTAAGATAATAAAGGATTCTAAGTTTTGAATTATTACTCCAGGGTAAAAATATTAAACATATATACAGGTATGTTATTAGATTTAATATGAGTGGAAAGGGGGAAAAGATTTTATAAGGGACATTTATTTGTTTTCAAAGTGGAATGATTCTACCTAATACAAAATGTAGCCACTTTTTGTTAGTGACTATCATTTTGCAATGTTCTTGAGTTTTCTACAGGTAAATTTTTTTTAATTTAATATTTTAAAATTAGTCATACATGACAGTAGAATGCATTTATGCACATTGCTACATCATACATAAATGGGATATAATTTCTCATTTTTCTGAATGTATATGTTGCAGAATCATATTGGTCATGCAGTCACATATATACATACAGCAATAATGTCTGTTTCATTCTACTCTTTCCTTTCCCCACATTCCCTCCCCTCCCCTCCCATCACTTCCCTCTACCTAATCTAAGGTAACACTCTTCTTCCCTAGTGCCCTTGCCCCCACCTTATTGGGAATTAGCATCTGCATATTAGAGGAAACATTTGGCCTTTGGTTTTGTGGGATTGCCTTATTTCTCTTAGCATGATATTCTCCAACTCCAACCATTTACTGGCAAATGCCATAATTTCACTCTTCTTTATAGCTGAGTAATATACCATGAGTATATATACCACATTTTCTTTATCCATTCATCTATTGAGGGACACCTAGATTGGTTCCCGAGTTTAGCTATTTTGAATTGAGCTTCTGTAAACATCCATGTGGCTGTGTCACTGTAGTATGCTAATTTGAAGTCCTTTGGGTCTAAACCAAGGTGTGGGATAACTGCGTCAAATGGTGATTCCATTCCAAGTTTTCTGAGGAACCTCCATACTGCTTTCCATAGTGGTTGCACCAATTTGCAGTCCCACCAGCAATGTATGAGTGTTCTTTTTTCACCACATCCTCGCCAACATTTATTGTTGCCTGTGTTCTTGATGATTGCCATTCTGACAGGATTGAGATGAAATCTTAGAGTAGTTTTGATTTGCATTTCTCTAATTGTAAGAAATGTTGAACACTTTTTCATATATTTGTTGATCAATTGTATTTCTTCTTCTGTGAAGTGTCTGTTTTTCAGTTCCTTAGCCCATTTTTGATTGGATTATTTGTTTTTTTCAACTTCTTTGTATATCCTAGAGATATAGGCAAGCAAACTTAATTTTTCTTTTAAATAAGAGAACAAGAATTTCAAAGGGTAGAGTAAATCTCAAGGTTTCTCTGGGTACAAACATAGCCTGCATATGTGTGGGGGATTATTCTAAATCATTTTCATCTGGACTACTATTCAAATTATAAATTGTTTTTGTATTCAAATAAACTTTGCTAAATTTAATCTGTCTAAAGTTTTTATTTTAACTAAACAAAATCTTACTGGGCACTAGATACACTTGTGGTCACTTTATTTTAGTGGGTGGGGCACTTGTTCTTTCCCTCTGCCCTACTAATGGGCATCACAGTTTCCATATGGAATCCCAGCACCAGGACTCTGAGCTATTGTTAACACACCAGATGGTGGATTTACAACAATACATGTCTTGCCTTTGTCCCATAGTTTCTATGAAGCTCAAATTAAGTAATGTACATGGAAGAGTTTTAAGGAGTACAATGAATGGCAGCCCATGAAGAGTGAAGATGGTGGGTCTGCTGATTTTGGAAGAGCAATTTTTCCCCTAAGAATCCAGGGCTCTGGTGGAGCATTGGGGGAGGGGTCATTCAGGAACTTGTGTGGCAACACGAAAGAGAAAAAAGACAAAAATGTAAATAAAGACAAAAACAATTAGAAAACCATGGAATTTTAGGGTTTCTGCCATATACTTCTCATAGTCAGTAGATTAGAGGTCACCAAAGGGCTGTATGCTTCAAAAAATTAGAGAATAAATCATAAGAAATTGTGTGGCAGTGTTTTTGGAGATGTTATAGAGTTGTGTTTATGGCTTGAACAAGATTGCCTGGAAAGGCTTTGCTTACTACTTCCTTGTAAATTCTACCTAATGATATGTATTTAACACTATGCTAATGTATAACACTCTTATGGAATGAATTGACTAAAAATAGAATAAAAATTAATTGGTTGCTACAATAATGTTAATTGTCATGGCTTACAGTTTCCATATTTGTAAATTTATTTTCTCACTGGAGTCTTTTGTAAACCCTAAAGCAATAGTTGTAACACTTTTAGGGTAATTTGCAAGCATGCACTGAGGCACTGGGGTTGTGATTCAGTGGTAAAGTGCTTGCCTAGTATGTTCAAGACAGCAGTAAAAGAAAATGCATAAAACAGGGAAAATTTGATTCTTCACACCCCCACCTTCAGACTCATGTTCCCAGCTGAGTTTGAACAAGGTGATGCTCTGTTTTGTCTCAGCTCCTTACAGAGATTATCAGAGGACAGAGGTGGTTGGACAGTAGGGTATCACAAGAAGTTCTGGCTCTGGGAACACTTGGAAGATGTTATGAATCCTAACACTGGCACCTCTTTGAAGCAGTCTTAAGAAAGTTGCTTGAATCAGAATCACTTTTATAGAACAAGGAAAATAGAATTTATGAGAAAAAGGTTTTTTTTTTTTTAGGAATTATTATTATTATTATTATTAGTAGTAGTAGTAGTAGTAGTAGTAGCAGTAGTACTAGTACTAGTAGTACCAAGGATCCAATTCAAAGGCCCTTAACCACTGAGCCACATCCCCAGACCCTTTATGTTTTATTTTGAGACAGATCTTACTAAGTTGCTTAGGGCCTCACTACATTGCTAAAGCTGTCTTTGAACTTGTGATCCTCCTACCTCAGCCACTCAACATGCTGAGATTACAGGCATGGACCACCATACCTGGATGTTTTTAGGACTTAAAATAGCAATCTATGTGAGATTGTATGTACATAAGTTCCAAAGGAGGAGATCATATTGAAAAATTCAGCCATAGTAGGCCAGTTATTGAAAAGTTCACAGACATTAGAGTTGCCCTTATGCTACTGTGAATAAGGTATGGAAGGATAGATGAATAGATAGATAGAGAGATAGATGGAAATATAGACAATAGAACTTGAATAAGAAGGCAAACAGATACAAAGATCTGTATATTAGTCAGCTTTTGTCACTACAACAAAATACTTGATGCAACTATCTTATAAATAGAAAAGGTTTATTTTGGCTCATGATTTTGGAGTTTCCAGACCACAATCAAGTGGCCACATTGTTTCGGGCCTCTCATGAGGCAGCACATCATAGAAGAAGTTCATAGTGTATCAAAACTGCTTATATTACAAGGTAAGGACAAAAAGAGGTCAGACTAGGGGCTGGGGTTGTGGATGAGTGGTAGTGTGCTTGCCTAGCATGCCTGATGCACCAGGTTCAATTCTCAGCACCACATAAAAATAAATAAAATAAAGATCCATCAACAACTAAAAAATATTAAAAAAAAAAAAAAAAAGAGGTCAGACTGGGATTCTACAATCCCCCTCAGGGGAATTCGCCCAAGACCTAAGGAATTCCCATGAGGATCCACCTCCTAAAGCACCTCTCAATAACACCACTATAGGAACATAGCTTTTTAAAAAAAAAAAAATATATATATATATATTTATCCATTTATTTTTTATGTGGTGCTGAGGTTCGAACCCAGTGCCTCACATGTGTGAGGCAAGCACTCTACCACTGAGCCCCAGCCTCAGCTCAGAACATAGACTTTTAACACATGAACTTTTGGGGAACATTCTTGATTCAAACTATAGTAAGCTTGGAATGTGTTATACTTATTGGAACAGCAGTAACCTGTTACCTGAATCTGGACAGACTTAGGAGACAGGGACGCATTCTTAGGCTAGTGACCAGCTAAGTTGTACTGGACTCTATGCTAAGAAAGGCTCATTTAGAGTTTAATTTCACTATACTGAAATGCTTAATAGTTTCACCTTTGAATTTGTGTTTTGTATGTGAAGGTCAATGGGAGAAGGAAGGCTGAGGTCCTCAATGGCTTGAGGCCTCCACTTGTCAGAGGTTCTACCTTCCCCTGCCTCCTGAAGCAGGATCTCTACCACCTAACTCTCTGCCCTTTGGTGGTCAGTCTACCCATTCTTTCCCCACCCAGAGACCTCTGCTGCCCTCCCCAAGTGGGGAGAGGCCTGAGGTCAAGAGTACCACACACAGAAGAAGCTTAGTGTGGGGCACATGTACCTGAGACCTACCACGCTGCATAGTCCATGTGGCCTTCCCAAGGCAAGGATTGCAATGCTCTAGGTTTGGTGACTGCCTTTGAAATTCAGCAATGCTAAGATAAGCATTTCTGTCCTCCATGTGAGAAAGAGGTTAGAGAAAGAATGAAGCCAAGGGCTGAAAACCATGATTTTTGCTCCACAAAATGTAGAATGTGCAGAGTATTATGTTCAGGGCCATTCTCAGTCAGATGATAAGGAGAATTAAAAAGCATGGGTTGATTTGCTTCTGTGTGAAATTTCATGTCCTCAATTCTGTTTGTCATTCAGATCATTATGAGTGGATTTTCTGGGCCCGATTTCTGCATAATGTCATTTTTCCTTCTGAGTATCCTTTATAAGAATTACACATGGTAAGCATGTGTCACCCTGGGCAGTGCCCAGTGGGAAGGCATCCATTTGCTCAATCTCACTCTTTACCCAGGTAGCTACCCTTTCCCCTCTGTCAGTCTTGAATATTTCACTTCCAGAAATCTAAACTTGGATCTATAAGTAAATTTTTGCCCTTCATTAGTAGTGACCTTTGCCTTTAATATTTTATGTGAAGCAATAGAATTAAGTGTGCCCTAGAGAAGAACATTAACAAAATTGATGGTGACGCTGAACCACATCCAAGATCAAGGAGGTGATGGAAGTATACAAACCCCTATTGTCTGTGTGCATCCCTGAAACAGGGGTCCTTTTACCTAATTACAGAAAACTGAGATACATTCTCACATTACAGTTATCATTCTGCCATTCAACATTTTAACCCTTAAAAAGATCTATTGAATTCAATTACTTGCCCAAAACATAGTACTAAATGTTTGCTTTTACTGGTCTAAGGCTGAAACCCATTGCTTGTCCTGGTACTTCTAAATATAAATGACCTAATTTAGATTTGTCTTCACTGAAAGAATTATATCACCATTCAATAGGGGTTGAAATATAAGAAGTATTACTATTTTCAAATATAGGGTTTCACAGTAGGATATAAGTTTTAGAGAATACAAAGTGTTCTTGTGAATGGCTTTTGGAAATAAAAAACACAAGTTTTATCTTGGGAAGAATTTGTTCCTCTGTCTGGTTTAGTTTCTCAAAGAACTCAACCCTCTGCAATTTTTTACTTTGAAGTTTTCTGTTCACAATTATTAATAATCAACACAAGACAAAAGAGGGTCTCAGAAATATGGCATGCCAGGTAAGGGACCAGAAGTGTTTTTTTCACTAAACTTTCTGCAGTGAAGGGAATGTGCTGTGCCTGTGCTAAGGTGGCAGTCCCCGTCCACACATGGCCATGGAGTATTCAAAACATGCCAGATGAGACTGAGAAACAAATCTCTTAGTTTCACCAAATTTTGGCCAGCAGCTGTGTATTAAATGGTTTTCTGAGTCAAGAATCTTGTTTTTTTTAAAAGAAGAGATTAATCACCAAAATTTTAAATGAATATCTCGTTCATCCATAATTAAGAAACCACTAGTTAATATGAATTATAAGATTCTAGCTGAGTTGTTTAAATTCAAAGGTAACAATAACTGTTTCTCACTGACCAGACACATGCTGAATATCATAAAAACCAAGAGAATCTTGCTCTTATTTCATGTTTCATCATTTTTACTTCAAGCATGCATTTAGTAGAGGCTAATTTCTGCTTGAGTTCTCTTTCTTTTAAAGTGTGAGTTCAGTAAAACTCTTCCTATGTTCTAAATAAGTTAGAACATAGAAAATTTTCAAATTTCCAAATTTTCCTATTTCTCCTCAAATATTTTATCTTGCAATGGGTATTATTTTTACCAATTTCAGAATTTTCATCAGTCAATGAAAGGTGAAGGCATTCTTGCACCCGCTGTCTGACAGGGTCCCAGCATGGGGGATGCTGCACCAGAGCTGTGCCTACTGGAAACCAAAACCATGGGGAATGTTAAGTGTTTTGTTTATGATACACATGATATGGATAACAGGGCATACGCCAACCAAGTTAATAATAAATCAGTAGACATGTAGTCCAGTTGCATAGTCTAGAACCTAGTGATTGAGGTAAAAATGTAAAAGCTTAATCATGATTGGCAAAGATTATAGGAAAATATTTTTAAACAATGTACTCAATATCTTAGGTAATCAATGTATGTCAGAAAAGATTGTAACTCTTGAAAATTATCTAAATCAAAGACGTTTCGGGCTTTGAGGCTATTCTTTAACTCCTGAAAAAACACCTGCAAAAAAAGGTATAAAAATAAAGGCCCTTCTAGGGGCGGCAGATCTTTCTGGAGGCAGCCTGTAACTTGCAACCTGTTGTCCTGTCTCTTTTTCTTTCACTAACACCACTCCACTTTAGGACCCATGGAAATCCTCTGGGGCTGGACTGCAGCAAATGAACAGTGTTACCCAAAAACTTGTGATACCAGCCTTTTAATCACCATACACAGGACAAAAGCACTGATTGTATGTAGAATGTATATATGTATAGGTTGTGTAGGTCCAGAAGATAGCCTCAGCCTTGATAAAAATTCTTATTCCCTAACAGCAAACAGATTTCTCATTAACTGGCACAGGACTTTCTGCTATTTTCCTAGTGGTATTATTTCACTGGTCACCTGTATCCTTGAACCTGCCAAACACATTATTCCTTGAGCTATATTTTGCATCCCACATGATCCACAAAACCCTGCCTGATCTGACCACTCATTTCTGCAGTCTCCTCTCCTTTGCCATTCCCACTCATTTTCTGATCTCCACCTTGGGATAACTTGTTTTCTTTGTCTTAAAGAAATTTAGGTTATTCCTGTCCCTGGACAGTTAGATTTAATCTACTTTAAAAGGTTCTTTTCTCAGATCTTGCCTGTCTAGCTTTTTTATCATTCAACTTTTACATTGCGCAGTACCTACTCTCTGTGACCACATCTATTTCCCCAATTAACACTCTCCTCATCCCAACGATCATGCTGCATCATTACTCCCTGTTATTATGGTTGTTATTATGGCTCACTCTCAGGTTTTCCCATTAGTGTTATCATGTTAACTTATCATCTCTCCCCCATATTGCTTGTCATATCACTCACTGGGTATCAATGCTACTCCAGAACATCCTTGTCTCAATGTATGAGAACTGGCTCCAAGGTGCCTTGAGACCAAAGAAGGAGAAAGAGCTGGGATTTCACAGGATGTGAATTATTGTAGACTTACAGGCACAATCCTGGGTAGCACTAAGACCAGTGGATGCTTACAATTTCACCCCAAAGTAGGGTAATATAAAATTGTCAGGATAAAAGTGAATTTATCCAAACTAGAATGTATCTGGTTTATCTCAAGTTAATATAAAAAATCAGCCAACCGTTGGTGTGAACATACTTTATATACAGAGATATGAAAAATTGTGCTCTATATATGTAATAAAAATTGTAATGCATTCTGCTGTCATGTATTTAAAAAATAAAATCAATTAAGAAAATCAGCCAACCAGGCTGCAGTCTAAAGCTCCACATACCACTCTATGCTTTTGATTATTTATAGTATGAAAGAAAACTATACAGGGAAAACCAATCAGGGTTACTCATGAGCAGTAATGGTGGTTACAGCTCAAGATAGCTATAGTCAGATTAAGCTGAATTCCAACAATTTCCTAACACAATAGCTAGTATGTACTGTGTCCTCAGGAATACTTGATTACATGAGGTACCTTAAGTTGTAACTGATAATTAAGACCTATTAACTATAGTTGATGTTTTCTTTCTTATTTCTCAAATGTGCTTTATAAACAAATCTCTTATTGGGATACTTGGTGGTAGTGGTAGAAGTATTCATGCCCATTGCAGATGATCAAGTACCATCATCTAGGTACTTAAAGTTTGAGTTTTCAAATATTTGTCTGATTCACAGAGTTTTCTTCTAAAAATGTAAATGTCCTTTTGTGGTGATTCTTCTCATGTATTATAATAAACACTGGAAAATAGATGATAAAGATAGGACTGGTTCCTGCCCTTGGAGAGTGTTATTATTTAGATTTTAAATGCTCCCCAAAGGCCCATATGCTAATTACTTGGTCACCAACCTCTGGTGCTACTGGGAGGAAGTGGAACTTTTATTTTGGTAGGGCCTTTGGGGAAGAAGTTAGGCCATTGGTTGAATACCATTGACAGGGTTATCAGGACCCCAAACCATTCCATTCCCTTTCTCTTTGCTTCCCTGCTACCATAAAATGAATGGTATTGCTCCCCCACATTCTCCTTCCATGATTTTCCACTTTGCAATAGACTGAAAAACAACAGAACCAACCAACCATGGACTGAAAACCATGGGGAACTGTTTTCCCCAAAACTATAAGCCAAATGGGCTGGAGATGTAGCTTAGTTGGTAGAGTGCCTGCCTCACATGCACAAGGCCCTGGGTTCAATCCTCAGCACCACCAAAACAAAACTAGGCCAAAATAAATCTTTACTCTATTAAACCGATTATCTCTGATAATTTGTCACCATGACAGAAAGCTGGCCTCTCATTTATTCTTGAGAGCATCAGGTATACAGATTAAGTTTCATAAAAATACTTTTTTAGAAATGAGAAAATAAGAGAGAACTTAAAAAGACTAATTTTGCTGACTCTCCTTTTTTTGGTCTCAAATCAGTCCTGTAAATAGAACATGAAGTATGTATGAGCACTCTGCCAAAGTAAATGACTCATCTATTGAGCAGTTCTAAAAGCGTGTTATAGCTCAATCTATCAATTTTATTCTATAACTGTCTGCTTCCGATACATTTCAGAGATAAATCTTGGACAAGTAATATGATCAGAAAAGTATTTTGATCTATAAGATTTTGTAGTTCTATAGATCTATAATTACATTTCAATGTTTGAGCTATTTCACACTTCTCATGTTGAGTCTGTTAGGAGTCAGATTGATTCAATGGTGGGTGTAATCCTCTCTTGTCAGTATTTCTGCATAAGACTATTTTGTTCCCCTTAAAAATCATATAGCTGTGTTAGAGGTAAATCTATAATGAAAAAACAAAATAGTGTTCACTTTTTTTTAACACTACATACTACAAGTAGAATTGAAGTATTAAAAGATATAATTATTCTGTGCTATGAATTTGTTTAATGTCATTGCTGCCTTAGCATCAATTCTCAGGCCTGACCTAAAGTTACCTGAAACCAGTCATGTACCACTGCCTCTGGCCTTGTTAAAACTACCCCTTTGTGTGTTGTTTGCAATATGGTCTTGTTTCTCATTCCATACAAAGACAACACACTTCACTGAGGCTGACCATGATAAAATGTAATTATCAACATCAGAGTCATATAATAAGTTCCGGCTTCCAGTATGTTTTCTTTAAACTAATCACTCTACTTTACCTAAGGGAAAGCCTGAGGGATAACATCCCTGCACCTTAAGAAAGGCATAGTATTTCTCTCTTCTTTCTCTGTTGTTTCCCACCCACTTGGCTGAGCACTTCAAGACTCTCCATGACCCTTATCTTCTCTGGGATCTGTGAGTAATTAATTTCCTCTGATGCATGTATTTTGTTTTCACTTCCTCACTGGGTCTTATTGAACACACACACAAATCTTGACCACCGTCACCTTAGAGGGAGACCACAAGACCAAACTAGGGGAAAAAACAAAAACAAAAACACAACTCTCTATTGTTTTCTGACCAATTTCCTTGCAAATTTTGAGTACTGGACTCATTTTAAAAGACATTTCTTACTTATAACCTGAATCGATCTAGAAATTCCTAACACTAGAATGACAATTTTTTGCTTCAACATTTCTACTTCCAAGATTGAGTTAAGCACAAAATAGTGAACAACATCCTCAGCTATTGGATTTGTCTTTTTGCAAAATCCTTCTTAGCATACTCAATGCAAAGTCTGTGGTGAAAGTTTTTCTCTGGGATTCCTGGATTCTAAATTAGTCCCAGTAGGGGAGCCCAGGCAAGCAACAAAGCTGCTCCACAGGAGTCTTATTACATGGCTGGGTAGCCACAGGGAAGGCCAAGGGCAATGAGAATTCTCAGACTTTAATATCTCATCTACTCCCTTCCCTGTGCTTCCTTCCCATGGCAGCACCCTGGGCTCAGTCTTAAATGCAGGCATGACCCACCAGGGCTGACTCTCAGGAATGTGTGATGGGATCTTAGAAGTGGTGATTTTTAAGATCCTCCTATACAATTTTGATCTTCTAATGAAAAACCAGCCTCTACCTCAGAGCAAAGCCTGTCCAAGGAAGGGACATGACCTTTGTCCTTGAAAAGACCCACAGAGCACTCCTAGGCACATTCCCACCCTGCTAAGTTGCTTATCTACAAATAACAGGAGAGATCTACTGCGCCAGGTGTCCCTGACTCAGTCAGGCTAGGTGGAGACCCATAGTAACACCCTAGCAGCCACCAATCAGCATGAGACAGGGAAATACCTGGGATGCCAGATGACCCTCCCAGTAGTTTTTGGTGGTTGATAACGTGTTGGGAAACCATGTAGTTCAGCACGAACACCCCTCTTGGCTTAAACCAATCAGTTCAAATGAATCCCCTCTTGTAGTAACCAATCACCCTTCCCCAATTTGTTCCCACCAGTGAATGTGCTAATCATGTTTTAGAGTTGTTATTTGATTTTCCTGCGGTGGGTGACGATTTGCTAAGAAATGCTATGATGTATGTGAAGTCCCTGCCTTCTCCAAAGAATATATAAAACTGCTGCAAACCCTGGGCTCGGGGCCTCTCAGCGTCACCAGTTGCTGTGTGTGCGCGTGGAGGACCCAGCTAGCTCGCAATAAACACCTCTTTGCTGCTTACATCGATCTTGGGTCTCTTGTGTTCTTTTGGGGATCCCAAATTCGAGCGTAACACTAATAAGCTTAGGAAGGCAAAACTAGATTCTATGGAACAAAAAACAATAATTTTTAAGTTGGATTTGGTCTTCTTCAACATTCCTGTCCTTTCACAGTTTCAGGTTTAATTCGCTTTTTTTTTTGAACCATGATTTCATTGATAATGCATATACTATAATTGTTCCAAGTTCTTTATCTGCATGAATATGTGTATGTATGCTGTAATCACAGCACACCATAAGATACAAATGATTTCCTCTTTAAATCTATCTTGAGTGAGCACTTTAGAAAGAAAGAAGAAGGAGGAAGGGAAAAATGTGCATTATTATTTTTGGCACTCTAATAAAGTTGTGTAGGAGTTAACTAAATATTTTATGGACAAGACTCCCATATGCCTGTGGGCACTATGTAAACCCCAACAAAATGCCATATTTAAAAAGTGCTGCATAACCATTAGCTAACACCTAGAGCAGAACATGACATTTTTCTCTCTTTAACTTTCCATGAACTAGGAGACTGTGTATTTAAAAATTACATTGAGCCCGATCAAAATGAAATCTTGTTTTTCTCACTCTGGGGAAGGAAAATAAAATTGAGAATGTGGTGATATTAACAGAAAATGGATTTATTATAATTCCAGATATACCCAGTTGGGAAAGTATGAATGCCCTTAGTTTTTCTTTCTAGAAGATTCCTGTGGACGCTTGAAATCACCAGAGTTCATTTCCCTCATTTGCTCACCATAGCTCACAGTGTCTGTCAAACCTCACTTTTAATTTTTATCCACACTTTCCCCCAACATTACGTTTGATTTATAGATTTTTTTTTTTCTGTAAGCCATGGCTTATCACTATTAAAATGTTGTGAGATGCTTTAGAATGAGGATGTTGAATAATGTGAATTCAAAAAAAACCATTTCTGTTATATCCTTTAAAAATACCTTTTCAAACACACACTAAGTGATGCCAGTCACATGCCAAACTGTACTCATGGAAAGATAAGTAGCTGAAGACCATCTCTAGCTGGGAATGGACACCAGCTAGAAAGGAACTTTGCTTTGGACATGGAGATTATTTTGAGGGGATGCTGCAGATTAGTGTCCAGTGCAGGAAAGAGGAATGAGCAGCACAGCATCTAAGCTGAGACCTGTTTGTAGAAAAATGCAGCAGATCATTGTTGCTGTGAATCTAGGCAACACCCACTAGAGAATGAGGCGGTAAATGTGGGACTTTGGTGATAACAAGTCAGAACATTTGTCTCATGAGAGGAGGGGACATTTTGGACACAGCACATTTTCATGCAGTACACTGAGGTGTTTAGAGACTGGCAATTTCTTGTAGTGAGAGAGGAAAGAGATGAATCTGAGGGAGTAAATTTGGGCCACTTTAAAGAGACAGGGACCTTGAATATCAAATGAAGAACAGGGATTGTATCCCACATTCAAGGAAAGTCTTTTAGGCAAAAGGGACAAAGGAAGAATTATTCGCTTGAAGAGACCAGGAGAAGGGACTCACCAAGAGCAAGGACAGGGGAATACATTTCAGAAAACAGAATGGTCATCATCTTTTACATGCATTATCCAAAGCTGAGATAATAAACAGTTGAGAACAGTTTACAATATACACTATTCTATTTGGAATCCACCAATTCTTTAATGCTACTGTAGTTGCTAGTTAAGTCAGCTCCTGGTGTACAATTGAATTTTGTGCTTTTATCTCTGTTGCCTTCTTTTCTAAACAGCTGCAATTAAATTAAAGTGGTAGTAACTTCACAGTGACAACAGCTTCTCCTGGGGAGTGTTCAGGGAAGCCAGCTCTCCATCTCCTGTGTGGCTTGGGCTCATATCCAGGACCTGGCAGAGCATGTCCTAGATCCCTGAGTCCCCAGTTCTTCCTAGGTCTGTCAGATTGGTGAGTGTGGACTCACTGCTCAAAAGAGCCTTCCCTTTCAACTCTATGTCTCTACTGGGAAAATATGTGGGCCAGAGCTGCCCAGGCTGCCCCAGGTTGTCCTCTGCAAACTTAAACACCAGCATTTGACAACAGTCTTTACCCATAGCTTGTTAGGGCTGCTATACAATAAAGATGTGACCCAGCAGGATTGGGTCATTTAGTAAGTCCGAGGTGGCTTCACTCAGCTAAAACCACATGCCCACCAGGAAAAGCCTGACAAGTCTGATAGCCATGAATGTGATAAAGGAGATGCTGGGGAGGACAGGACTTCAGGAATTTACAGAGCCCCTGACAAAGGCACCCAGGAAAAGGTGAGACTTGGTGGGTCAACAGGAAGATGTTGGATGTAGTTATTAGAGAAGCATGTGCTTTTTGCTGGCTCCTGACTGTGCTGTTAGTTTTCTATCATGATCACATCCTGGTGCGCGTATGTCTCTTAAGGACTCAAGGCAGCTTTAAAAATGGGCATGTTTTATATCACAGTAGCTCTCTTTTCCCCATCACACACTTGCCTGGTCTCTGGTAATTGGGAGCATCTCCAGTACACTTTAAGTCTTAAATGACAACAGGTTCTTCCTCTAACAGAATTTGCAGGTATTGAACCCTTCGTCAGTGGATGGAGCAGAGCTGCTCCAGAGGAAGTACAATTAAGCACAGCCTATTTGTTCTCTGTAAAAGTATACTAACCATGTGCAGGTCTTTTCATTTAGTAATAGCTGGAATCTATTCACATTTTTGTTTTAATTTTAAAACTTTGAAACAAGTCAAGAAAAATTGAATAATACTAAAATGCACTCATCAGCATGTTTTAAAAAAAGATATTGTTTTTCAACATGGATCTTTAAAAAAACAAAGAAGCATTTTTATTAATGTGAATGTTGCTCATGAGACCCAGAATAACTAATACAAGGAGAAAGAACAACCACTGAACATCCTAAAATATGAATGGAGAAATTCAATGTGTGTGTGCATATATATATATATATATATATAT
>NW_026000244.1:1151386-1181799 GCF_001458135.2 Marmota marmota marmota | reverse complement strand
TTTTTTTCTTTTTTTTTTCCCCAAAGGCTTAACTATAGGAAATGGTAGAACTAGGATGGGCCTAATTCCTCAGTGAGAGGTGCCTGGGCATGCTTAACTGGTAGATTTTTCCAGATAGCCTGGATACTACTATGAGTTTCTTTGAGTAATTTGTAAGTGCATTTATTGATTGATTTTAAATATGGGATGTGTATTCATTGACCATTTTGCCCATCATTATAATAGAACAGAAAGATGGAAAAATTATTGGCACAATAATTTTTCATAGGGTTTGGGAGGTTTTTTTTTTTTTTTGCAATTCCCCTCAAATTTTTTACAATAAATATGAGGGAAAATATGAATTTTCCCTCAGTAGAAACTTGAGTAATAAATCTTCAAAGGGGGGGCAAGGGGAAGGGGGGAATGCAGGTAAAAAAGATGATGGAATGCGATGGACGTCTTTACCCTAAGTACACATATGAAGACATGAATGGTGTGAATATACTTTATATACAACCAGAGATACAAAAAAAGTGTGCTATATATGTGCAATATGAATTATAATGCATTCTGCTGCCATATATAATAAATTAGAATAAAGAAGTATATATATATATATATATATATATATAAAAGTGTGTGTTGGAGAGTGTTATGAGAGCTCCCTGGGGACCTTTTCATGCTGCTTAAGCAATTTTTTCATCTCAATAAAAAAAAAATTGAATTTGAAGTTCTGAAAAGAAGATAAGTTGTGCAGGTTGAATGATTAATAAGAATGTTAAAAGAAAACAGAAGTCAAGTTCAAATCCAAATGCAATTTTCACTTGCACAGTACAGACCACATTAAGTTCTTCTAAACTCTTTTTCTAAAGACACAGCTCTGAGGCTTTGTTCTGGTATTTCCACTGCCCCCTTTTTTTTTTTCTCCTTTTGTGCTTCCAGATATTTCTGGACAAGTTCTGATCCTTGAATCTTTTTTTTTTTTTTTACTCCTCAAAATTCATTTCTTTCAGATATCCAAAGAATTCCTTAAACTTAAGTAAACTTAGCTAATTAAGCCACCATAAAGTTTTTTTTTAATTTCTTCACGACATTGTACCCTAATTTTTTTTTTTGCAAAGTTTGTATTGTTCTAGAATATTGGCATGAGAAAGGGTTAGAATGTTATTGAAAATCAAGATAGATACATTTGCTAATAATGAGCTTAAGATCCCTTTAAAATCTCTTAATATGTTAAGATACTCAACATACTGATTTTATGTATTTAATTTCCAATGAGAAAGTCAAGTTGAATAATAGTATTTCATATGGTTCATCCTCAAACCTGGATCATGTCTCTACTCATTTTGTAAACAAAGAAAAGTAACTTGTGATCACATTCGTTAGGATTCAACCTGGGAACATGGTCCAGTTGTGTATTAGATCATGGCTCTTCTAATAACAAGATGGTCAGAGACCAAATGACAAGGAAAAGTATCAGGGATGATAAACCAAACAGAAGATGTTCACTTATTTTATTTTTATTTATTTTTGGAAGGGAGTAGTGCTGGAAACTCAACTGGGTATCTTGTACATGCTAGACAAAGATTCTATCACTAAGCCACACACCCATAGTCCTGATCATTTTTAAAAATTATTATTATACAGAATACTGAAAATTCTATTTGATAATATCTACAGGTATGTATTTATGCTTGGGTTATACCACTAATAAATACTACAATACAAGAATGATAAACAGCTTGTGGGAGGATTTGTTATTTATTTTTCATAGAAATTGAGTAACTCCATTATGCCCCATACATTCTGCCCTAGTAGGTCTACTATATACTTCTCCCTCCTCCCATTCCTCACCCCGCTTAGAACTCAATGAATTCTCTTCTTTATCCAAAATTCAATGATCTCTTACCTATAAATCCCTATTTTCTCCTAAAACACAAGTGACACGTTTGCCTTTTTGCTGAATTTACCAATTGGTCTCCATATTGTCAAGAACGATATGAAGGGTGCAAGATATTACAATTTAACAAATCAACCTGCTACTCTTAAATAGATACTCTTAGAGGACATGAGAATCATGGCTCAGAGGAAAACAAAACAAAGTAAAACAAAACTTTCTTATTCTTGGCTGAAGCAGTAGCTAGAAATTCATGCTGTTTAATATCAGTGCCCAATGGATACCTCATCCCCATGGGATATTTCAATGAGTTTAGAGTGGAAGCTGGTACACACAGTAGGAAGAGGAGCATTTATTTAGAAAGTTCACTGCTTTCACAGAGAGCAGAACTAACTTGTTCTTTGTTTAAAGCAGAGAGTAACTCAACTCTCAGGATGATTTATATAATTATTTGAGTAATTGCAAAGAGGACCAAAATATAATCCGTGTTCTTTACCTTGCTTTAAAAAAATGTATCTTAAACACACACACACACACACACACACACACACACACACACACTTTATACCTTATTTTTTTTCCATGGGAAAGACCTGCATATTCCATTATTTCATAAAGTGGAGACATCATGATTTATTATTTGCTCATCTAGTGACAGAGAGGTGGATCATGGTTGTAAAGCATGATGTGATCAGTATTCTCCAGGTACTTGTTATTTACCTCTGTGAGAGTCCCTGTGGAATTAATTCCAACAAGTAGATTTGCTACTTGGTATAGAGTTTATCAGGATACCCAAAGTGTCTCCCTTTTGGATTGTTATTTTTTGGAACATTGAAAAACGGGTACTTTTAGAAATTTATTTTATAGAAATTGTCCTGCAAGGATTTGTGCAGTTTTCTGTTCTGATCAACTTTGTCTGAGAATGTCTGCTTCCCATGCCTTAAGGGATATTTTCCACATGCTGAATCATCTCAACTTTCCCATAACAATTTCTTCTCCAACATGAATTCCCTGTGCTGTGATGCAGCCCATGGCCTGGAATCAAGTCTTTGTGACATCAAAATGTGCTAGGTGACATGGCACAACTTAGCATCCTCTTTCTGTCTCAAAAGCTAGGCCAACAGTTTTAAGCTGATATGATATGATAGATTTAATATTCTATTTATATTTTATGCTAAGAAATTAAGTGAAACAGGAAAAAATTAAAAGAAAAATGAGTTTATACTAGGTCAAAATTTGGAAATTACTATTGTAAGCAGGAGTTTTCTTACTAAACATTTGTTCCATTCAAATGAGGCTAAATAGTTTCACAGTGATGTTATAATGTGCATTTCTTCAAACATACATGAAGTTGAGAAATTATCAAATGTTCACAAAACATTTTATTTTTAAAAGTGGCATTTCAGTATGTTTGACTATTTTTATAAAAATTGTTTTATTTACTAATTGGTTATTTATTTATTTATTTATTTATTGGTTAATAAGATTGGTATATAATATAACATTATAAACTGTTTGTCATATATAATAAAATTTTCCTCTAGTCATGTTTGGTCTTTTTATGGCATTTTAAAATTTCAATTAAATTTAATTTATTAATTTTTTTGCAGAATATGAACTTGGTTTTTAAACATAAATACTCAGTCTAGCATTATATACATGAAAAATCTCCTCCTTTGATTTTGTCCCTATATTTTCTCTATAGTTGTTTTATTTTAAATCTTTATTTCATCATAGATCTATTTTAGTATAAAGTGTGAAGGATGGATCTAACTTTATATAATTCTAGATGGCTATCTGTTGCAGTACCATTTATTGAATAATTCATTTCTTCTCACTGAATTGAATTACCACACTCATTATATGCTAAATCTGTAATTTGGATTTGTAATGGGCCCAATTATGTTTCTTCACTGATGTCTCTATTAAAGTGCTAGTATCTAACTGCTAGAATCAAGTTTTACAATGAATTTTTCTAACTTGTAAAGCTAATTCTTATTACTGTCTTTTTACTAATTGTCTTGGCTATTCTTATACATAAATATTTTAAGATAAAATTGAATTGATTTCATTTTACTTAGAGGATAATTTAAGGAGAACTAACAGCTTTATAATATTGAGTCTTGATATCCAAAGACAGTTAAAGTCTTCCATTATATCCTTCAATGATGCTTTGAATATTTCTTCATAAAGAGATTAGAACTTTTCTTGTTAATTTCTTGCTACATATGCTATTAAAATAAGGCTCAATTTTCCTTTATTTTGCACTTGTCATATACATAGGAATTCATATGTAATAATTATACCTAGAATTTTATATTATGTAATATATTTATATAATTTTAAATTATTTTAAATTAAATTACTTTCACAAGGAGGAGCTTAACATTGCTTATAATTTATTTATTATTTTTAGAATCTTAGCTTACATTTCCCAGAATCAAATGATGATTGTTTTATTTCTTCCTAATGTTTTACTTCTTTTTATCCTTCCTTCTCTAATTTAATGTGCTTGATAACTATTGAAATCAGAAATACAGGCTTAGGAAAATGATCTAAAATATTGGAATGAAGGTTAAAAAAGAAAGTCACTGCCAGCAGAGTAAGGGCAAACACAAGTTCATTCTCTTTGGATCTAGGTATGAGAGATGTCAGAAATAGAAGTCCAGAACCCTAAAATGATATGAAGAAGAAATTTGGAAAAGAACATGTGGAACATGCAATTGATATGATATAAAACATAAGTTTAAGCATTTAATCATCACTGGATAACAAATTGCTCTGGGTCCTGAGATGTGTATGTATTGAGAGGAGGATGTCAGATATAATCTGACATCAATGTTTGTTTTAATTTTTTTCCCTAGAAATTATTTTAACTTGCCTTCTCAGATACTAGAACATTGCGAGAAAACCAGACAAAATTAAAGTATGCAATATCAAATAATAGGAGGAAACTTATCAGATTAACCCAGAAACAATAGCAGTGAATTTAAAAACAAAAAACTCTGACATTAAATAGTCACATTATTTCTTTCTTAGCTATCTGAAATGGACCAATTTCTTATTGGGCCTGCCAGATTTGGATTCAATCAAATTTGGGGAGACATAGCAAATGTTCATGCCTCATCTACTTGCTTTCTAAGTTTCTCTGGGCATGGAGGTAGTAACCATACCAGCCATCTCCCTGATGTATTGGGGACCTAGATATTTAGTTTTTCCCCTAGAATAATTCAACTTTGTGCTTCCAAAAATCCATGCAAATCTCAGGTCTTGGGTTAGTGTTTGACTGTCAATATTGTATCTCAGTGGAATCTTTTTGTTACCTCTCTGATCCAATATTCTATCTAGCAAGTCCCCCTTTGAATTCCAGTGATCCTAAACTTTTTTGGATCATATTGGAGCCCTGATGACTTCTGCCTTTCACCACTACTTTGGTTCCAAACTGTGTAGGAGTTGAAATTTGCTCCCTATCTCCACTTAGCCACCTTGTCGACCTCAGATTCTCATTTTTCAGTAGCACAAGCATGTGAAGGCACCAGTTAACAAAACCATGACTGAAGATCAACAACATTGAAAACTCTGTATGTGCTGGTTTTGTGTGAATCACCAAGTATAACATTTCAAATGGAGTATGTTATTTAATCACCACAATAAGTTTATTTATCCCACAGATGAAGAACCAACCTTGTTAGAAGTTACCAGTTATTGGTTCTTATTTTAACAGCATGCTCTGTAGGACTTTAATGCCTTAGCTCAGATTATAAATTAATCCTAAGAATGTGCATTTATTTTCCATGATATTTAGGAAATCAGAAACAAATATCCATTTCCACCCAAATTAATTTTTAAAAATGTATCAATAAAAGCCCATTTTCTAAAAGGTTGATTTAAATAGAACACTCAGGGAAGATTAAACACAAACACAATCCAATCAAAGAAAATGTATTGAGTGCTGATGGGGGCATTTCTACAGATTTACTATCTGAAAAGGAAAAGTATACTCTCTAAGAAACTGAGACACCTTCTTATCTTTCACATAGCATGGAATCTAATGAAATGCTTAAGATAAAAACTAGCATCCCAGATCTGAGAATTCATTGCCAGCCTGTGGCTGTGCACAGAGATCTTCTGGCTGTTGGCTTGTTCCCATGGCCATGTACTGCTGTTATGGGCCAGGCTATATGGGCAATGACTGAACTCCATTTTACCAAGAGACGCCATGTCATATAAGAAATGCTTCTCCCATCAGAATACTCCGCCTCTGTACCTATCAATAGTTTTTAGCATAGCATGTTTGTCAAAACAAAATTCTTATACATTGTAAAATTGTTCTCTCTTTGGTTCCCATTTTTTCTGGACAATGGACCCAGAGAGTGTTTGTCTAGGCATTAGTAACCATTCTCTAACTTGTACTCAACTAGGGTCATTTTGACCCACTTCCCTCTGTTTGCTTGCTGCTATGCCAACCTGGAAAGTCCTGTGGGAAATACCAATGTACCCATTGATTGTTTTGTTAACTGCTCAATTCAACTTCTGTACCCCTGCTTGCTTGCAGCTATGTCAACCCGCATGTGGTTTTTGGCTTTAAAGACCCCGAAATGCTCAGGCGTGTGGCTATTCCTTGCAGAGACCGTTATGGGTCCTGTGAGGAGTAGTCGCCAACTGGTGGGCTAAATAAAGACTCACTCATCAATTTGAACAAAATGGACTTGGTATGTTTTTTAAGCGGTCTGCCCCATAACAGTGCTGGAGAAGCCTGATGATGCTGGAGACCCTGGAAAGGTGCAGAGGTCACAATGAGATTACTGTGGCTTTCAGACTAGGCTCCACATCTGCTGGTATCTATCAAAGCACAAATATGAAAGAAAAGACAGAAAGATTTCTGTAACCAGGAGAGAAATGTGCAAGTTGGGAAGATTTCTCTGAAGGAAAAGGTGGCCATTTGTTTTAAATAGTGGCAGGAAGAGAAGGCAGAAGTCATCAGGGCTCCAATATAGTCCACAAAAGCTTAGGATCACTGGAATTCAAAGGGGAACTTGCTAGATAGCAGCATTATGTGAATCACATGCAGCTTCTGTGGGGTATACCTGGTGACTTAGAACAGGACCAAACAACAATTGTGTACTTTATTGCAACAGAGATTTTCTTTATCACTTAATCAGTGTTCCCATTTTCTGTCATTGTTTAGCCAAACTGAGAAACTTACCTCATGTGGTTATGTAATTAGCTTTTTAAAATACAAAACATACCCTGAAGTGTTTAAAGCAATTACACACCAATTTCACTCACTGATCTGCTATAATGAGTAAGTGACTCAAAAAGAATGCCCTGGGGACCTACTGAGATCACATAGTATATGTGTAAAACAAAATTTAATCAACTTACCATGAAACTACTTTAAATAGAAAGATCTAGAGATAAATAATTGACAATAAGACATTTTAAATACTCTATTGTTGTCACCACTACAAATACTTTGTAAAGAATGATGGTCATTGTTCAAAAGACAGCATTCTGGTAGAGATTTTATCTAGGATGCCCAAGGCCTTAGATTCAATCCCTGGCACAAGAAAATGAAAAAAAGTTTATGACCACAATGTCTAGTTAAGATTCACCTCACCCTAATGCTACTAAAAAGTAATTTTGTCACACCTGGGTAGAATTGTCAAGGAGGATTTTGATTACAAAAATGTGTGAGCTTGGTAAAAACTCCCAGTGGTAATCTAAAGGAAAGTGTCAAAAATAAAAGGAGCAAGTCTATCTTGTTCCCAATACAAGGCAGGCAGCTTGTAAGGGGATGGCACAGTTACAGGGTTGGAGCTTTCTAGGAAACTGAGGCAGCGTGAAGACCCCTTCTTCAAACCCTGATTCTTGCGATCAAGTCAAAAAAGATTTCAACTATGTTACTTAGAGAAACAGGAGTAAATTTTTTAAAGGAGCAGGAAAAGGTAAAGGTGGAAAACTCAAGGAGAGGGTGGGTTTTCTCAGAAAGGAGAGGGACCCTTTGCCTCTTCTGCAATTCAGTTTTATTGGGATCCCAGGGAAGTTCCCAGAGAGTCTTACTAAGGTCTGCTTCTTGATTTTTGACTGACAGCAAAATGACATCAGGCTTTCAAGTCCCCACTACTATGTCACCCCGACCAATATTGAGCAGTTCTAATTGGATTCTTAATAATTTTCATAGGTTTTATGGTTAGAAGGAATTATACTTTGGATAATGATGTTCATCACATTCCACCATCCTTGCTAATCCCCTGCCCCCTCCCTATCCTTCCCACCCCTCTTCCCTATCTAGAATTCATCTAATCCTCCCATGCTCCCCCTCCCTACCCTACTATGGGTCAGCCTCCTTATGTCAGAGAAAACATTCAGCATTTGTTTTTTGGGGATTGGCTAACTTCACTTAGCATTATCTTCTCCAAGGCCATCCATTGCCTGCAAATGCCATGGTTTTATTCTCTTTTAATGCTGAGTAAAATTCCATTGTGTATATATGCCACATTTTTTAAATCCATTCATCCACTAAAGAGCATCTAGGTTGACTCCACAGTTTAGCTATTGTGAATTGTGCTGCTATAAATTTTCCCTGTAGTGTGCTATTTTTAAGTCCTTTGGGTATATCCGAGGAGAGGAATATCTGAGTCAAATGGTGGTTGCATTCCCAGATTTCCAAGGAATCTCCATACTGCTTTCCATATTTGCTGCACTAATTTTCAGTCCCACCAGCAAGATATAAGTGTACCTTTTTCCCCACATCCTTGCCAACAGTTATTGTTGTTTGTCTTCATAGTAGCTGCCATTCTGACTGGAGTGAGAGGATATCTTACAGTAGTCTTGATTTGCATTTCTCTAATTGCTAGAGATGATGAGCATTTTTTCATATATTTGTTGATTAATTGTGTATCCTCTTTGGAGAAGTGTCTGTTCAGGTCCTTGGCCCATTTGTTGATTGAGTTATTTATTTATTTTTGATGCTTAGCTTTTTGAGTTCTTTTTGGGAGGGGGCAGGGGATTCGCAAGGATGGTAGAATGTGATGGACATGTATGATGACTCGAATTGGGTGTCAACATACTTTATATGTAAACAGAGATATTAAACATTGTGGTATATATGTGTTATAAGAATTGTAATACAAAAAAAAAACACCAAAAAACTAACAAAACAAAACAAAAACCCAAAGTACATGTATAAAGTCATAAATTGGTGTGAAAATACTCTATATACAGATATGAAAAACTGTAATCTATATGTGTAATAAGAATTGTAATGCATTCTGCTGTCATGTATTTTAAAAAAATAAAATCAATAAAACAACAACAACAACCACACACACACACAAAAAGGAGGAATCATACTTATCTTCTAGGATCTGGTTTGTAAAAAGGATCACAAAAATCTCTCCCTTCATAGTAACTTGAGTTCCTCTTTTCAACATGATTTTCTGTCTGCATTTCCTTACAGATAACAGGTAGTTGGCTGAGGAATGTGACATATCCGGTCCACTTAGGCCAGGCAAGGCTGCAGGTAAATTGCTTTTTTTTCAAAGAAAGAGTGTCGAGGTCAGCACATTTGAACTAATTTATTTAATTATTCTCTTCCCACCATCTTCATCTGTCTGTCCCCTAACATTGCAAAGGAGCTGGATTAAACCTTCCATAGTTCCTAGTGTTATCAGTACAGAGGTAGGAAAGGGAGGGTCAAGCTTTAAAGAAACAGGGGCTGTATGAAACCTTATGGAACCTTATCTTTTTTACTTCTTTCTTTTTATCTTGAAGAACTTGGATCCAAACTGCTGTTGTAGATCTTACATGAGGGAAGCAGCACAGTTTATAATTCTCCCAATAGCCTGCCCTACCTTCTTAACCTAAGGGAAAAAAATTAACCCAAAGGGTCTACTCAGAGACCCTTTCTGGAAATTTGACCTTTGAATTTAGAGGAGCAGCTTCTCAGAGCACTGAATGCCACAGCACCATTTTTGGGTACAGATGAATATGCTCCCTCTAAACCAGGATGCTCATGGAATTCTCTTGTGGGAAAAATTTAGTGTCCTTCTGATGATATGTCCTACAGACATGATATGTCCTATAAGATGATAAAATTTCTATAGACAAGCAACAAAGCCTTGGTAGCATCACAGGACAACACATTACCCATATGTAGGTGGCATTAACAAACTTATAGTCCTGAGAGTTACAAAGTAGAGCACATACCAGTATATATAGTACATAGTACTTGCTAATAATAATAACAATGTTCCTAGTTTGTGTATTTGCTATACTATACTTTTTATCATTATTTTAGAACATGCTCCTTTTACTTATTAGTAAAGTTCATTGTAAAATAGCATGCCATGTTAAGCCAGAGCCTCCTCATGCATCTCTTATTTTCATTTCTTGATTGCATCAAGAGGCCAAGTTGACCTGTGTAAGCTAGGTTTGTGTAAGGCACTCTATGTTTTCCCCCCAAAGATGCAATTTCCTAAGATGAATTTCTAAGAATGTATCCCCATCATTAAGTCATCAAGAATACAAAAAAAAATTCACATTAATTTTTGTTATTTATCTCAGAAAAACCTGAATCACTATCTGACCTAAGTAAATAATATGCCATATTTCTTTTTTAACCATGCTTTTTAGGCTTCTGCCATATTCCATTCAAATTCTGTTGGGACACTTTTTATTAAATCTGACCTCCATACTTTAGTTACATGGCTTCTGTGACCACATCATCACATAGAAAATTTAAGCTGCATTTTTGATGAATATGACTTATGGTTGATTTTTACTTTATTACATAGACTTCTGCTTGCCAGCCATCTCTAACCCTACTATCATTAACATATGCAGCAATTCAGTATGATTAACTCTAGTTGGCCTTACAAAGACAGTAATTAGAAATTGGAGATAGGGAACTAAATAAACTACAGTCCTTTTTCTATGAAGCGTAAAGTCAGAATGAGAAAATTTATATGACCTGTATATAAATGAATATAGTAAAAGAGAAATGTGAAGAAAAAAAAACAGTTTCAAAATATAGTAAAGGAAAGGAAAGTTTAAGATAGTTAATTGGAAGAAATTGTGGGACCGTAAAATTTGTGACAAATTTTTAAAGACAGAGATGGAATGATGTTCCACAGAATACTGCACAAGAAGGTCACAGGTAATGATCACAGAGGGACTCTTTCAAAGATTTGAACAGATCTCTGACATGCTGTTTCATCATCACTTTGCATTTAGAAGTCCTTCCTGTCTCTTTCTCCATTGGCAAGTAGGTGATTTTTCTTGTAAGCTGCTCTGTGGAGGGCTTTTGTTATGGTCAGAATTCATGACATTCATGATTGGCAGCTGATAACAAACTGTGTACCCCTTCTTTCTGTTCATATGAACTTATGAATTGACATCATCTATTTCCCCCCTTACTCTTCAGGTTAATACCCATCATGCATGTGGAATTTCTGTTGGCTAAGTATCCTGTATCCCTCACTTCTGATTTAGGTTATGATGCACTTGAAAACAAGAAATTTTTCATGGTTTATTTCAGCAATCTTTTATAATGGACAATAATGAGCCTAGGGTTAGCTAAGGATTATTTTAAGATTTCACATGTCTCAAAGCCCACAGGCAGAATAATGTGTGAAAAAGGATTGCAGATCACTCAAAGCATACTCAGAGTAGAGTCAGTCAGAATCTCCAACATGCATGAACTGACAGGAAACATTTTAGATCTAATATCCTACCCACTTTCTATGCAAATGATCATATAAGCCACAAGACCTCCTTCAATTGTGTTTCTTCTATCCTTCTAACATCAAATTGGTCTTAAGTTTTGAGTTGAATGCTTACAATTTCCCCTTATATTTAACTATAAATTTTCTTCCCACAATTTGACTTTTCCTTTCTGCAAATATAGGCGTCATATGAGCTTCCTAGTCACACTAAGCTAACTAGTTTTTTTTTTTTCAAATTTCTATCCAATGCTTTCTTATTATCATTATTTAAAATTACTGAACATTTCAAACCGGCTCCCTAATAGTGGAGTGTATAGATATTAACATCTTTTGTCTTGTGAAAATAGAGAGAGAGAGAAAAAAAAAACTATTGTGGATGTCACTTAAAAATTGTTTTCCTTCACCTATGTCTCTATTTTTCTGTCATTTTTATACTCTAAAACTTTATAACTACCTTTGAAATTTTACCGGCTCTGCAACTTTTTCATGTATTTTTCAGAATACTATTAACTAGGCTGATTCTAATAATAATCTCTATTTTCTATTTTGTTTTATTGCTTGAACATCATTAAGAAAATATTTTTGAATGATTTATGATACTATTTTATTCTATTCTAGGAACCTACTGGTTTTTACTTCTTTAAGTTTTTTTATTGATTTTTTAAAAAAATAAATGACAGCAGATTGCATTACAATTCTTATTACACATATATAGCACATTTTTTTCATATCTCTGGTTGTATATAAAGTATGTTGACACCAATTTGTGTCTTATTCATGTACTTTGGATAATGATGACCATCACATTCCACCATCCTTGCTAATCTTGCCTACTCCCTATTCCTCTCACCCCTCTTCCCTATCTAGAATTCATTTATTCCTCCCATGCTCCCCCTCCTTATCCCAATATAAATCAGCCTCTTTATATCAGAGACAACATTCAGCATTTGTTTTTTGAAGATTGGCTAACTTCACTTAGCATTATCTTCTCCAACGTTATCCATTTACCTGAAAATGCCATGATTTTATTCTCTTTTAATAAATTCCATTTTGTATATATGCCATATTTTTTTTTATCCATTCATCCACTGAAGGGCATCTAGGTTGGCTCCACAGTTTAGCTACTGTGAATTGTGCTGCTATAAACATTGATGTGACTGTGTCCCTGTGTTGTGCTGTTTTTAAGTCCTTTGAGTACAGTCCAAGAAGAGGAATAGCTGGGTCAAATGGTGGTTCCATTCCCAGATTTCCAAGGAATCTCCCTACTGTTTTCCATATTGGCTGCACCAATTTGCAGTCCCACCCACAATGTATGAGTGTACCTTTTTCCCCACATCCTCGCCAACACTTATTGTTGATTGTCTTCATAATAGCTGCCATTCTGACTGCAGTGAGATAATATCTTAGAGTAGTTTTGATTTGCATTTCTCTAATTGCTAGAGATGATGAGCATTTTTCATATATTTGTTGATCGATTATATATTCTCTTCAGAGAAGTGTCTGTTTAGGTCCTTTGCCCATTTGTTGGTTGGGTTATTTGGTTTTTTTGGTGCTTAGATTTTGAGTTCTTTTTATACCCTATCTGATGTGTGAGGGGTAAAGGTATGCTCCTAGGATGTAGGCTCTCTGTTCACCTCACAGATTGTTTCTTTTGCTGAGAAGAAACTTTTTAGTTTGAATTCATCCCATTTATTGATTCTTGGTTTTAATTCTTGCGCTATAGGAGTCTTATTAAGGAAGTTGGGGCCTAATCCCACATGATGAAGATTGGGGCCTACTTTTTTTTTCTATTAGATGCAGAATCTCTGGTTTAATTCCTAGGTCTTTGACCCATTTTGAGCTAAGTTTTGTGCATGATGAGAGATATGGATTTAATTTTATTTTGTTGCAGAATTTATTTTATTTTGTTTCAGTTTTCCCAGCACCATTTGTTGAAAATGCTATCATTTCTCCATTGCATGTTTTTGGCACCTTTGTCTAATATAAGATAATTGTAATTTTGAGGGTTAGTCTCTGTGTCCTCTATTCTGTACCATTGGTCTACCACTCTGTTTTGGTGCCAATACCATGCTGCTTTTGTTACTATTGCTCCGTAGTATAGTTTAAGGTCTGGTATAGTGATGCCACCTGCTTCATTCTTCCTGCTAAAGATTGCTTTAGCTATTCTGGGTCTCTTATTTTTCCAGATGAATTTCATGAATGCTTTTTCTATTTCTATGAGGAATGCCATTGGGATTTTGATCAGAATTGCATTAAATCTGTATAGTGCTCTTGGTAGTATGGTCATTTTGATAATCTTAATTCTGCCTATCCAAGAGCAAGGTAGATTTTTTCCATCTTCTAAGGTCTTCTTAGATTTATTTCTTTAGCGTCCTGTAGTTTTCATTGTATAGGTCTTTCACCTCTTTTGTTAAGTTGATTCTAAAATTTTGTTTTGTTTTGTTTTAGGTTATTGTGAATGGGGTAGTTTTTCTCATTTCCTTCTCAGAGGATTTGTCACTGATATACAGAAATGCCTTTGATTTATGGATGTTGATTTTATATCTTGTACTTTGCTGAATTCACTTACTAGTTCTAAAAGTTTTGTGGTGGGGCTTTTTGAGTCTCTAGGTATAGAATCATATTGCTGGTAAATAGTGCTAATTTAAGTTTCTCTTTTAATATACATATTCCTTTAATTTCTTTCATGTGTCTAATTGATATGTCCAGTGTTTCAGGAACTATGTTGAATAGAATTGGTGAAAGAGGGCATCCCTTTCTTGTTCCAGTTTTTAGAGGGAATGCCTTTAATTTTTCTCCATTTAGAATGATGTTGGTCTGAGGCTTAGCATAGATAGCCTTTATGATATTGAGATATGTTCCTATTATCCCTAGTTTTTCTAGTGTTTTTGTCAAATGCTTTTTTGCATCTATTGAGATGATCATATGATTCTTATCTTTGAGTCTATTGATGTGATGAATTACATTTATTGATTTCCATATGTTGAACCTACTTTGCATCCCTGAAATGAATCCCACTTGATCATGGTGTACAATCTTTTTGATATGTTTTTGTATTTGATTTTTCAGAAGTTTATTGAGAATTTTTGGATCTATGTTCATTAGAGATATTGGTCTGAAATTTTTTCCTTTGATGTGTCTTTGCCTGGTTTGGGGATCATGGTGATATTGGCCTCATAGAATGAGTTTGGGATTACTGTTTATCTTTCTATTTCCTGAAATAAATTGAATAGTATTGGTATTAGTATTGGTAGAACTCAGCTGTGTATCCATCTAGTCCTGGGCTTTTCTTGGTTGGTAAGCTTTTGATGGCTTCTTCTATTTCCTCACTTAATATTAGTCTGTTTAAATTGTGTATATCTCCAGTAAGATTGGCAGCCATTATGAAGTCAAACAACAATAAGTGTTGGCGAGGATGTGGGGAAAAGGGTACACTTGTACACTGCTGGTGGGACTGCAAATTGGTGAGGCCAATTTGGAAAGCAGTATGGAGATTCCTGGGAAAGCTGGGAATGGATCCACCATTTGACCCAGCTATCGCCCTTCTTGGACTATTCCCTGAGGATCTTAAAAGAGCTTACTATAGGGATACTGCCACATCAATGATCATAGCGGCACAATTCACAATAGCTAGACTGTGGAACCAACCTAGATGCCCTTCAATAGATGAATGGATAAAAAAAATGTGGCATCTATACACAATGGAGTATTACGCAGCACTAAAAAATGACAAAATCATGGAATTTGCAGGGAAATGGATGGCATTAGAACAGATTATGCTAAGCGAAGCTAGCCAATCCTTAAAAAACAAATGCCAAATGTCTTCTTTGATATAAAGAGAACAACTAAGAACAGAACAGGGAGGAAGAGCATGAGGAAAAGATTAACATTAAACAGAGACGAGTGGGGGGAGAGAAAGGGAGAGAGAAGGGAAAGCATATGGAAATGGTAGGAGACCCTCAATGTTACACAAAATTACATATAAGAGGTTGTGAGGGGAAAGGGGGGGAAACAAGGGAGAGAATTAAACAACAGCAGATGAGGTAGAGAGGGAAGATGGGAGGGGAGGGGAGGGGGGGATAGTAGGGGATAGGAAAGGCAGCAAAATACAACAATCACTAATATGGCATTATGTAAAAATTGTGAATGTGTAACTGATGTGATTCTGCAATTTGTATTTGGGGTAAAAATGGGAATTCATAACTCACTTGAATCAAATGTATGAAAGATGATATGTCATGAGCTTTCTAATGTTTTGAACAACCAATAAAAAAAAAGAAAAAAAATTACAGTACATTGTAAGAAATTTGAATAAAAATAACAAAAAAGAAAAAAAAAATAAATTGTGTATATCTTCCTGACTCAATCTGGGCAAATCATATGACTTAAGAAATTTGTTGGTGCCTTCAATGTCTTCTATTTTATTGGAGTATAAGTTTTGAAAATAATTTCTAACTATCCTCTGTCTTTCTGTAGTGTCTGTTGTAATATTACCTTTTTCATCATGTATGGTGGTAATTTGAGTTCTCTCTCTTCTTCTCTTTGTTAGTGTGCCTAAGAAACTATTTTATTTATTTTTTCAAAGAACCAACTTTTTGTTTTGTCAATTTTTTCAATTGTTTCTTTTGTTTTAATTTCATTGATCTCAGCTCTACTTTTAATTATTTCTTGTCTTCTACTGCTTTTGCTGCTGGTTTATTCTTCTTTTACTAGGGCTTTGAGATGTAATGTTAGGTCATTTATTTGTTTACTTTTTCTTCTTTTAAGGAATGAACTTCATGCAATAAATTTTCCTCTTAGTACTATTTTCATAGTGTCCCACTGATTTCAATGTGTTGTGTCTGTGTTTTCATTTACTTCTATGAATTTTTCAATCTCCTCCTTGATACCTTCTGTGACCCATTATTCATTCAGTAGCATATAGTTTAGTCTCCATGTGATGGAGAAATTTCAATTTTTTATTTTGTCATTGATTTTAAATTCCATTCCATTTTGATCTGATAAAATGCATGATAGTATCTCTACATTTTTGTATTCGCTAAGAGTTGCTTTGTGGCATATTATATGGTCTATTTTAGAGAAGGATCTATGTGCTGCTGAGAAGAAAGTGTATCCACTTGATGCAGGTTGAAATATTCTGTATATGTCAGTTAATGTAGCCTGAGACCCGTGCTGGCTTCATGAAAGAAGGTTCGAAACGTGAGAAAACGCTAGGGAGTTTTAAATTAAAGAGACAAGACTCTAATTACCTTTAAAACCAGCTCCAGGACAGCTTCTCCTAGCTCCAGCCTCCAGCCACCTAATGTGGTGGCGAGGTTTACTGAAGAGGCCAGCGAGAGAGAGAGAACATGCCAGGGAGTGGACTTTTATTGGGGAACAAAAAATTCTGGGGAAAATCCCATCCAATGAAGATTAAGGGGGGCAGCATCCCAAGGTCAGGGGCAACAATTGGGTCTTCGGGGCAGTGGCCAGATACACCTCTACATGGACAAGCCCTCGGACCTGGAGAAGGGTGGGGAAAGCTCTGACACAGCTGTGTCTAAGTGCCTCTCACCCAGCCAGGGAGGTAACTCAAATCATGTGCAAGGATGGCCTCCCACAAGTTGTCTAAGTTATTGCTTGTGTTATTGAGTTCTATAGTTTCTGTATTCAACTTTTTTTTTTTTGAATATTTATTCAGTGGTGAGAGAGGTGTGTTAAAATCATCCAAGATTATTGTGTTGTGGTCAATTTGACTTTTGGACTTGAGTAGAATTTGTTTGATGTACATAGCTGCACCATTGTTTGGGACATTTATATATTGTTGGTGTATGGTTCCCTTGAGCAGTATGTAATGTCCATCTTTATCCCTTTTGATTAACTTTAGCTTGAAGTCTACTTTATTTGATACAAGGATGGAAACTTCTGCTTGCTTCCACAGTCCATGTGAGTGGTATGATTTTTTTTCAACCTTGTACCTTTAGTCTGTGTATGTCTTTTCCTGTCGGATGAGTCTCCTGGAGGCAGCATATTATTGGGTATTTTTTAAAAATCTAGTCTGCTAGCCTATATCTTTTGATCAGTGAGTTTAAGCCTTAACATTCAGGGTTATTATTGAGACATGGTTTGTATTCCCAGTCATATTTGTTTATTTTTGTTATTTAACTTGATTTTCTTCTGTGATTTGTTTTCCCTTTAGGGTACTACCTCCCTTTGCTGATTTTCATTGTTGTTTTTCATTTCCTCTTCATGAAATTTTTTTTTGCCAAGGATGTTTTGTACTGCCCATTTTCTAGCTGTAAAGTCTTTTTACCTTTTATTTTTCATGGAAGGTTTTTATTTAATCTTGGACTCTAAAGCTTAATTTTGCTGGGTACAAGATTCTTGGTTGGCACCCATTTTCTTTCAGAGCTTGATATATGTTGTTCCAGGATCTTCTAGCTTTCAGAGTCTGTGTATCCTAATTGGTTTTCCCTTATATGTAATTTGATTACTTTCTTTCTTGGCTTTTAAATTCTCTCCTTATTATGTATGTTGGGCATTTTTATTATAATGTGCCTTTGTGTGGACTTGTTGTGATTTTGTGCATTCAGCGTCCTGTAGCCTTCTTGAATTTGGATTTCTAATTCATTATTCATGCTTGGAAACTTTTCTTATCTTATTTCTTTAAATTGATTGTTCATTTCTTTGGTTTGGACCTCTATGTCTTCCTGTATCCCAATAACTCTTAAATTTGGTCTTTTTATGCTATCCAATATTTCTTGAGTGTTCTGCTCATGGCTTCTTACCATTATCATTGTGTGGTATATGTTCTTTTTAAGATTATATATTTTTTCCTCCTTGTCTAATGTCCTATCTTCCAAGTGGTCTACTTTGTTGGTGATGCTTTCATTTGAGCTTTTAATTTGGTTTATTGTTTGTTTTATTTCAAGGATTTCTGTTTTTTTTTTTTTTTTGTATAACCTCTATTTCCCTGTTGAGGTGATCTTTCGCTTCCAGGATTTGTTTGTGTAGCTCATTGTTGAAGTGATCTTTCACGGCCTATATTTGCTTTCTTATATATTCCTTGAGTTCACAGAACATTTTAACCATGTATATCCTAAACTCTTTCTCTGTAATTTTTTCTGTTATGGCTGCCAATGATTCTAATGATGTGGAATCTTGATTTATTTTGGGCACTTTCTTCACTGGTCTTTTTATGTTGCTTGTGTGTATTCCTTTTCAGCTCTGTGGTCTGGGGTGTTATCATGTTTACCCTATATATTTGTAGTGCCCTTGTAGAGTTCCAAGATTCCTCCTTTGTGAGGAAAGGCAATGTTAACAGATCCCAGTATTGACAATATATCACCTATGAACAATTTGTTGTTATTCAGACATTTACAGTTTTGTCTCATTGTACAGAAATGTTGGATTCAATTATTATCTGAAATATAATAAGTAGTTTTGTAAAAACGTTTACGGTTTCTGACGGTGAACAATGAACTGGGGGTGGGGCGTAGGATAATATACTGAGAAGGAAGCATATGAGGATATAGAGTTAATATATCTTAGGAAATGTGAAAAAGAAATCTAATGAAGAGGGTTAGTAGCAAGCAAATAGGCAGAAAATAATTTAGGGTAGACTAGTGCATGGGAAGATAGTAGAGTACATAAAACAAACACATTTATGTATATAGAAAAATACAGAATGTTAGAATAGTAAAATTTTCAGGGGGAAAGAAAAATGAAAGAAGAAAAAAGAGAAAAAAAGAGGAATATACAACATATATTATATATATTATGTTATATAGTATATAGTATATAATAATATACTATATTATAATATTCAGATGATTCAGTACTCAAAATCCCATTTCTTGCAAAGTTCTTGGTTTCATATATGTTGGGGATGTGAGGCCTGGAGGATAGAGGAGTAGAAGAGAAAGAACAACAACAAAAAAAATACTCAAAAGGAGAAATCAGGGTTGTTGCTAGTTTTAGAGATCTGTGTCTTTCCTGCTTCTCTTCTCATCCAATAGGTTGGTTTGTCTGTTGTAAGCTGGTGTCTCTGCCCTCAGGATGGTGGAGGCAACCAGAGTGGGAAGACTGGTCCTGGTGTAGGGTATCTGGGAGCAGGGAATGCTACCTGTCAGTCCCTGCAGGGAGATTGCACTTCACGAATCTCTTTTTGGGACTGCTTGTCTGACTTTGGAACCCAGTACTATCTCCCTCTCTTGCCTGGAGATTTTTCAGTTCCTGGTCTCTCTGTTAGGCTCCAAACATTAGTCCCATCTCCCTCTTACCTAGCAGTGCCCACACCAAGGCTCACACCAGGTGTGTAGCACCCTGGTCGCACTGCACACCTGCCCAACTGAGAGCATTTTTTGTGGTGGGTCACTGGGCTGAGTTATCACCAGTGGGCTGTGGCAGGGAGTTGCATACCTGGTACCTGGCCAGATGGAGAATCCATCTGGGAGCTGCCCCCACCCAACATGGTGAGAAAGGTTATCCAAGATGGAGGTGGTCTGTTTCCAGCACTGGGGTTTCTGGTGAGGTGGGGGGAGCCAGGCAGTGGCGTTGTGCTGTATGTAGGTAGTAGCTGAGTGACCTGTGTGGGGGGAGCATAGCGCAGTCTGGAGTTCTGCAGAGGTACTGATAGGTGATTCTGCTAAGATGCTTGTGAGCCATGTGTGGGCTAGAACTGCGGGCTTTGGGTTTTGGGAGCCAGGTGTCCGAGTCCTACTCGAATGCTGAGTCCTACTCGAATGCTGGAAGCCCAGCATGGGGGTCACAGTGCTGGTGATTTCTGCAGCAATCAGCTGTATAGGAGTCCTCTTACACTCTGCAATATTCTGACTAGGTGAGATCTGGGTCAGAGAGCGACATGACATGCTGCTTCCCTCTGGCCCGCCATCTTCCTTCCCGGAAAACTCTTTTAAGTCTTAAAAAAAAAAAAATAGAAAAAAAGTAATCAACTGGGAGTAATGGAGCATGTGTATAATTCTAGTAACTCAGGAGGCTTGGGCAGGAGGATCACAAGTTAAAGGCCAGTTTGAGCAACTTAGTGAGGTCCTAAACAATTCATCTCAAACTAAAAAATGAAAAGGGCTGGGGATGTAGCTCTGCCTTGGATTCACTCCTGAATATGAGAACAAAATAAATAAATAAATAAATAGATAAAAAAATAGAAGAGAAAAGGAAAAAAATCCTTAAATGAAACATTGCTTTTTATATTAAAACCTAAAAACAATTTATTTTCCTCAAATATATGATTCCATCCTGTTCTTAGAAAAGAAACATTTTTTAACATATAGAAACTACATAATTAGAAATCCACTTAAATTTTAAGCTATCCATGTATTTAGCATAATAATAATACCCTATCTTGAATTCATAAGAGTTTAATAACCTTTTAAAATTAAACTTCTGATGAGTTTTTAATGAAAACGAAAAAGCCCTAATTATTACAGAAAGCATAGGTTAAGGATTAAATGATGGTTCTCTAAACTCTTGAGTATGTAGCTGCTATTTTTTTTTCAATGCAGCTATTTTTTCCCCCTGGACCCAACATATACAAGGCTACCCCAAGCTACACTCAAACCTTGTGCTATGTATTGATTATGTGTTCTTGCAAGGAGAACATGGCCTCTGGCAGCTATACCATGGCTAAATTTGGCTACAGGATTGTTCCTATTTTCAACCACAGGGAGCAGTATCTCTGAGTTGACAGATGAACAGAAGTAGTATGATTGGATAAAGAGTATCAAAAATATAGTGAGATAGGAGGAATAAATTTGAGTGTTCAACAGTGGAGTATAGTCTATACTATGACGTAGTCTAGTATATCTAGTCTTATACACACACAACATTTTATTTATCCATTTTTCTGATGATGGGCACCTAGGCTGGTTCCATAACTTGGCTATTATGAATTATGCTGTTCTAAACATTGGCATGCACTTATCAGTATAGTATGTTGATTTTAGTTATTTTAGATAAATACCAAAAAGTAGGAGAGCTGGGTAATATAGTGCTTCCATTCCTAATCCTTTGAAGAATCTACATACTGCTTTCCAAAGCATTTGCACTAATTTGTATAACTATAACATTTCCCCATAGCCTTGTCAGCATTTATTATTACTCATAGTCTTGAGGATTGTCATTTTAACCAGAGAGTAATTTGTTTCTCTGATTGCTTAGGATGTTGAGCATTTTTTCATATATTTGTTGGTTATATGCATTTCTTCTCTTGAGAAATTCCATTTAGTTAATTTGCATATATATGTATATATATATATATATATATATATATATATATATATATATGCTAAGATTTTTGAGTTTTTTGTATATTCTTGATATTAAGCCCCTATTGGAAGCAGAAGCATGGCTAACAAAGATTTTATCCCACTGTGTAGGCTTTCTGTTCACACTCTCCTTTCCTTTGCTGTTATGAAGCTTTGTAATTTGTTACTGTCTCATTTATTTATTTTTGGTTATGAACTTTGGATTCTTGTTAAGAAATTTGGTTCCCGAGCCAATATGTTGTAGTGTTGAATTTGTTTTCTTCTAGCAGTTGCAGTTTGTGGTTTAATTCCCAGGTATTTGATTCATTTTGAGTTGATTTTTATTATCATTCTTTCACTAGGATATCCAGATTTCCTGGCATCAATTGTTTAAAAGCTGTCTTTTGTCCAGTGAATGTTTTTGTCAACATTGTCAAGGATCAGATGACTATATCTATGTGGATTTGTCTCTGTGTCTTCTACTCTTTCCGTCTTATGAGGTCTCTTCAATTTCTTTCCTCAGAGTTCCATAAATTTCATTTTAAAGATCTTTTACCTCCTTGGTTAGATTTATCCACCTCCACCCCCGCCCCTTTTTTTTCATTGAGGCTTTTGTGAATGGAATTGTTTTTCCGATTTCTCAGAAGATTCATTTTTGAAATATAGGAAAGTTATTGATTTTTGTATGTTAATCTTACACCTTGTTACTTTGATAAATTTGTTGATCAGCATGTTGGTGGAGCTTTTGGGATCTTTTAGATATAGGATCATGTCATAAGCAAATAGAGATAATTTGACTGATCTCTTTCCTATTTGTATCCCCCTTATTTCCTTCCCCTGCTAATTGCTCTGGCAAGAAATTCAAGATGTCTTTGTCTTGTTCTGGATTTTAGAAAAAATACTTTCAGATTTTATTTTTTCATTCAATATGATATTGCCTTTAGATTTGTCATTTATGGCCTTTATGATGTTAAGGTAATTTTTCCCTTGTTTCTTCTGTGTTCTTAACACCAATGAGTGGTAAATTTTCTTAAAAGAGTTTTTCTGCATTAATTTCAATGATTATATGATTTTTGCCTTGAATTTTATTTATATGATCAATTACATTTATTGATTTTCAGGTTGAATCAGCTTGTACATCCGGAATATAACCAATGATGTATAATCCTCTTAATGTGTTTTTGAACATAGATTGCTACTATTTTATTAAGGATTTTTACATCTTTGTTCATCGAGGATATTTGTCTGTAGTTTCCTTTTCTTTATGTGTTATTTGGTTTTGATATCAGGATCTAACTGGCTTCATAGAATGAATTTGAAAATTGTCTCTCCCTTTCTATTTCATGGAACAATTTGGAGAGGATTGGCATTAGTGTTTTCTCTGAATATCTGGTGGAATCAGCTGAGAATCCATCTCATCCTCTGCATCTCTTTCTTGGCAGTCCTCTAATTATAGCTTCAATCTTGTTGCTTGCTATTGGTCTGTTTAGGTTTTCTCTTTTCTCTTGGTTTAATCTGGGTAGGCCATATGTATCTAGAAATTTGTCAGTGTATTCTGGATTTTTCAATTTATTGAAGTATGTTTTCAATATACATCCTAATCATTCTTTGGATTTCAGAAGTATCTGTGGTGATATCTCCTAATTTATCTTTAATTCTGTGGATTTGGGTTTCTCATTTTTTGTTTGTTATTTTTGCTTTGTTTTGTTTTGTTAGTTTGACTAAGGGTTTTTAAATCTTGTTTTTATTTTCAAAAACCATCTTTTGTTTGCATTGATCCTTTGAATTTTGTTTATTCTCAATTTCAATTATTTTGTTTCTGATTTTAATTACCCCCTCTCTGCCACTGGTTTTGGAATTAGTTTGCTCTTGCTTTTCCAAGGCCTTCTCATGTAACATTAGATAATTTATTTAGGAATTTTTAAAAAATTCATTGCTATAAACTTTCATATTAGAACTGCTTTCATACTGTCCCAGAAACTTTGATATCTTGTATCACTGTTCTTATTTATTTATAAGAATTTTTTTTACTTATTTTTGATTTTTCTGTGACCAATTCCTCTTTAAAATGCACATTATTTAGTCTCCATATCTTAAAATGGTTTCTGTTTTTTATCTTGTTATAGATTTCTAATTTAATTCTATTTTTATCTGATAAAATATTCCATTCTAATCTGATCACTTTTTTTTGTATCTGCTAAGATTCGCATCATGTCCTAAAATATATTCTATTTTGCAGAAGGTTCCATGTGCATCTGAGAAGAAAGTGAATTTGGTTGCTGATGGATTAAATATTCTATAGATGTCTGTTAGGTTCATTTGATAAATATTTTTTTTAGATCTGAAGTGTCTTTACTTTTTTATGATCTATCTATTGCTGATAGAGGTGTCTTAAAATTACCCAGTATTATTGTATTGAGACCTATCTGGGTATTTTGTAAAGGGTTTGACTTATGTAAGTAGGTACTTCCACTTTTGGGGCATTATTATTTATAATAGTTATATCTCAATATTGGATACTTGTCTTAATCAGTAGGATTTGAATATATTTGTCTCTTCTGATTTATTTTGGTTTGACATCTACTTTGTCAGGTATGAAGGTAACTATTCCAGCATGATTTTGTTCTCCATCTTTTCCCATCCTTGCACCTTCAGACTTTGAATATCTTTGCCTGTAAGATTAGTCCTTTCTAAACAACGTGTGGTTGGGTTTTGTTTTTTTAATCCTCTTTGATAGTCTATGTCTTTTTAATTGAAGTGTTGAGGTGATTAATATTCAATGTTATTACAGACAGGTGATTACTATTTTCTCCCACTTTAGCTTATTTCTAATGTTTAATTCAGGCTTCATTCTTCTCCATTCCCTAATACCAATATTTGATTTTTATTTCTTCTGCATGCAATATTTCATTAAGTATTTACTATAGTGCTAGCGTAGTAGCCATAAATTCTTTCATTTTCTGCTTATTTTTGAAGGTTTTTATTTCACTTTCAATTTTGAAGGATAGCTTTGCTGGATATAGCAACCTTGGTTAGAAACCATTATCTTTCTGGGCTTGGAATATATTATTCTAAGCCCTACTACCTTAAAGTGATGGAACTAAGATCACAAGAAACTCTGATTAGCTTACTTCTAAATGTGATCTGCTTTTTTTCTCATGTGGCTTTTATAATTCTATCTTTGTTCTGTATATTAGACATTTTAATTATAATATGTCTTAAAGAGCACCTATTTTATTTTTTGTCTACTTGGGGTTCTAAATGCTTCCTATATTTGGGTTTCCATATCATTTAGTAGGTTTGGAAATTTTTCTGATATTATCCCACTGAAAAGGTTGTGCATTTGTTTAATTTGTATTTAATGCCTTATCCTAAGACAATGATTCTTAGATATTGTATCTTATATTATCTGATTGTTTTAATATTTTTGTCATGGTCTCTTGTCATCTTTTATTTTTCTTATTGCTGACTGTATATATGTGAAACTATATAACTTCAAATTACATACTTGTTTAGATGCCTAAAAAATCTGTTTTCTATGTGCTCTAATCTATTGGAAATGTTTCAATTGAATTTTTAATATGATTTATTGAGTGTTTCATTGTCAGAGTTTCTGTTTTGTTATTGTTTCAGATCTCTATTTCTTTATTGAAATGTTCTTTAATTTTCATTATTGTCTTTATTAGTTTGTTCCTTAGATCTGCTTTTGGTTCATTGGTCATTTAATTTTTTTTTTTAGTTGTTGATGGACTTTATTTTCTTTTATTTTTATGTGGTGCTGAGAATCGAACCCAGTGCCTCATGCAAGCTAGGTGAGCATGCTACCACTGAGCCACAACCCCAGACCCAAGCCACAACCCCAGCCCCTCATTAGTCATTTTAACTATGAATTTTCTTAATTCTTTATTCAACATTGCCTTTACTGTGTTGTCAATGGGGTTAGGTAAAATCTCATAAGCTATTTGGAGTGACTTGTTTTATTGCTTTTTCATATTAGTTATATTACCTCCCATCTGCTGTGATGATTATCTCTTCTAATTTTATTCAAGGAAATTTTTAGTGAACTTGTTTCTCTTTACTGAAAGCCCTATGCTGGGTGAATATCTAAGTGTCAATACTCCCACTCATGTGTATCCACTGTTTTGCAGAGAGAAGACACTAAACCTTATCAACGGCAATCACCTCAGAACAAAACCATGCAGTAATAAACTGTCAGGAAAAAAACTTAATGAAATGGATCTCCATAATATCTCCAAGGGTAAGATGGGAGTAATGTTCTTGAAGGGGTTAAGAAATTAGAAATTAAAGATAATAAAACTACTATTAAACTATAGAGTTGTTGAAAAGGAAAGAGAAATAATGGGCAAATAAAAAAGAAGAAAAGAGAAAAATAAAAGAGGATAAACTAACATTAAAATGAATTATAAAGATGGGGGGGTGGGATTGAGACAGAAACCAATCACACAAGAGGGAAAAGAGAGATTAAGAGGAGCAAGTGTTAAGTAAGCCTGAGTGAGCTAAGAAACCAAAGATAGAAAGAAAGATTGTAAGTAATGCTTTAAAACATCAGAAGAAATACAATCAACTGGGTTGAGGACTATTATATCAAATAGTAAGGAAAAAAATTAATTCAATATGGAAAACAATATGTCTAAGATCAAAACTAATAGTAGAATTTTCTAATGATATTATACACTGAGCTATTTGAGGTGGGGAAATTTCTTATTGAGTTTTCCTGATTTGGATTTCGTCAGGATTTGGGACCTTCAGAAGATCCCCATGGTACCTCTAAGTTTCCCTGGATGTGGAGGTAGCAATCACATCAGCACACCTCTGATTAGGAGACCTCCTCTAATATTGGTGTGTCCATGCACATACTAATTTTCTGGAAGGTCAGAGAAGACAGTCAATTAGGATTTCAGTCAATTAGGATTGACTGAAACTTAGCAGTGATGTTAATTCATAGGAGATGCAGTCTTTATGCCCTCCTGAAGAAAAAAAAAAGTACATGTATGTATCCAGAGCTGTCACATCTGATATAGGCTCCCTTGTGTGTATTTTTGGAATGTGTGGGGTGTTGCAGATTAAGGTAGAGGTACAGTGATCTGGCTGAAATAGTGCTGGGTGGCCTGTGGGGGTGCAGGGTTGCTGCCTCCTCTGTGGCTTCTATCTGGGAAGATGGGGGCAGTGGCTGGTGTCTGTGAGATGCTCTTCAGTAAGCTCCTTTGTGGGGTATTATGCATTGCTTATGCACAATGTTCTCCATTGGCTGCTTGGGGTTAACCTCAGGAAATGCCTTCTGTGGGGGTCCCTGAGTCTGAATGGGTTTCATATTAGCTGGTAACTCTGCGATTTGTGGCTGTATATTGCTGGGGCACAGGAGCTTCTTCCTGGTTGCTGAGTCCCTCAGCCAGCCTCTGGTGCTTATTAGCTAGCCCATAGGCTCAAAACTGCAAGCTTAGCAGGCACTGGGTTTTATGACCCTTCCTGTTAGGTGCACGAGTGCAGGGCCTAAGGCTGTCACTGGTTGCTATGGATCACTGAGTCCCTCTGCTGGGGCTTGTTTTTAAAGCACTTGGTGACTGCAATTGTGAGGCTGTGAATCCCAGCTCTCTGTGGGAAGTCTGCACATTATTTTAGCATAATAGCCTTCACTCTGGGGCTGCAGGTCACTAGAAACTTTTTTACTTGTTTTGTGGTGGGTATTATATCTTCAGTGGGGAAAAAGTAACTATTTATTAAATCATGGATAATAATCAGTTGTGTGTTGAATGGCACGCAGGAGCTTATTTCCCAAATAAACTCATAAAATCTAAGAGGAGAGACAAGAACACCCACTGTCTGTTTTTTTTTTTTTTTTTAAGTGCTGTAGGCAAGGTACAACTCATAGACATACAGAGATGAGAAAAGAAACACTTTCAGTTTGAGTGAGCAAAAACACATCCTGGAAGAGAGTGTATTTTCATTTAGTTATTCATTCAACAAACACGAACCCACCTGCCCAGACAGGTTCATCTCAGGAGCACAATAGTGAAAGCCAACATGTAATTGGGATAGTGAGTACATCACAAAATTTTCCCAAAGGTGGTATGATAATTAATAAAATTAGAAAAAGATATCAGTCACTAATGTGAGATAATACAGAGATTAAGACTTCCATCATTGGACAGGGCCAGGAATATCAGCTCGGCAGTGATTTGGCCATCCATAAAGTCATTTAAATGTACATTTGTGGTACAATTAAATGTAACTCCATGGTTTAGTATTCCCAGATTAAATCAGAGGAAGTAAAATGTTTCACTAATGTAAATAAGTACTAGAATGATAACTACTGTGTCATTGAACACATAAAAATATATTGTAATAACTTATTTATTTCTTAGATTTGCACATTACTTAAAGGAATAATAGGAAGATTATTTTTTAAAATTCCTAATACATTCTGAAATTATCTTCCTTTTGCCCTGTAACTTATATGATTATTTTTTTTGTTTTGCCATCATTAATGATGTATAATAGATATCCAATAAACAACTTAGAGTATACAACTGATAAGTTTTGGACATATGTCTATACTCAGAAAGTTATCACTGCAACCAAGATAATGAACACATCTATCATGCCCCAAAGTGTCCTCATGTCCCTTGGTAATTCCTTCTTCCTGGCCCTCCCCCAACCTCAGGCAACATAGTTCTGCTTTCTGTGACAATATTTGCATTTTCTAGAGTTTTATATAGATGAAATCATACAATATGTAATCTTATGTATGGTTTCATTTTTTCAGCATAATTACCTTGAGATTCATCTATGTTATAGTGTGCAAGATGAAACTGTGTAAAAATGATCTTATCTATAGGATGATTAAAAATTAATAAATTCACATTATATTATATTATATGTAGTATATATAATATAATCCTAATATATTAAAATAATAGTTCACTCATGAATTTTACTAACTAATTCCCATTAGATGAATAACTGATATAGAATTTTTAACAAAAATATCTTTAGATCCTGTAACTATCCTAATTTTTCCCATTCATTAAGTTTTTTTTTTTTGTGTGTGTGTGTGTGTGTATGTTTCCTCATTGCTAAGAAGCAAAGACAGCTTGCATATCAAAACAACAAAATAAAACAAACAACCCCCCCCATACACACCATGATACAGCAAAGAGGAAAACATGGACAAGGATGTCATTGTTGTGGGAGGTCATCAAGCTTTGAGTGATCCTGAGGACCATTTCATATTCTAGGTCCCTCTGTTTTCAGTATGATCTCTTTGATTCATTAGATTCTTAGAACAGTAAAGTGATCCAAATCTACTTTCCTAAGGGACATGAGCCTGCACAGGCTAACCCAAATAACATTTCAAAGTCTTTTATGAATTTCTCCCACTGGACATAGAGTATTTGAAACAGGGTTCAAGGATTTCCTGGGCATTACTCATATTCATCCCTAGCCTTAGTGTAGGCCAGAAGATCAATGATTTCAGTCCACATTAGAATCTACTTTTTACAAGTTCATGTGGAGGTCTAAAGAACCTTGAATGACAGTAAGTTTCATACATGATTTCCAATTCAGTAGGAGCTATCATATGTGCCCGGTGAGTCATTTTTCTTTAGGAGTTGTTCCTTCATTGGATGTTTCCAGTGATGCAAAACCCAAAGCCATAGTGGCAGAAAGAATAGGCCCAATGAAGCACAGAATGACTCCACCTTCACAGCTACCCCTGAATACCACTCTACTGTCCACCTCTAACTTCTGTGGCAGACTCGGAAATCATAGATGCTCCCCACACCCACCACAGTGGAATTATCTGTTTTTCCTGTGTGCTACAGTTTGGACTTTGAGAGTCCTCTAAAAGCCCTTGTGTTGCAGACTTTGTCACCAACCTGTCGTAATGTTGAGAGGTATGGAACCTTTGGGAATGGGTCTTAGTGAAAGATAGTTGCATTATTGAGGCAGTGCATTTAAAGTGTATGTTGGGATGTTTGTCTCTTCTCCTCTCTTTCCTTTTGCTTCCCAGTCTCTTGAGGTAAATAGTGTCCTCTACCATGAACTTCCATCACAGTGTGCTGCCTTATCACAGGTCTAACAGCCATAGAGCCAAATGACCACAGATTGAAACCTATGAAATTAAGACTCAAAATGAACCTTTTCTCAAGTTGATTTTTTTTTAGTATTTTTTGGTATGACAGTAGACTAAGGTCACCCTATACTCATCCCAAGTCTGAGAAATTGATTTCCAGAGTCCAGTCCAAGAACCTGAAACATTATATATATGAGGGATTTCTCAAAAACTAAGGGGACATATGGGCAGAGTTTAACTAAGATGACAACATCTGCTATTGCATGTCCCTACCTAGAGATCAGTTATGATTTGATTTCATCCTTATCACCTTTCTTGACATGGTCTTATACTCAGCACTGAGTTAATCCTTCAGAGTAAATCAATTTATCCACTACCTGATTATTACTTTAAAGAATGTTGTACAGCAGGAAGATGCTTCTGGGATTATTTAATTAAGTTCCCTCATCTTTCTTTCTCTTTCTTTCTTTCTT
>NW_026000244.1:1057121-1150428 GCF_001458135.2 Marmota marmota marmota | reverse complement strand
CAATATGTAAATCAATGGATGTGTAACTGATGTGATTCTGCAATCTGTGTATGGGGTGAAGGTGGGAGTTCATAACCCACTTGAATCAAAGTGTGGAATATGATATGTCAAGAAATTTGTAATGTTTTGAACAACCCACAATAAAAAATTAAAAAAAAAAAAAAGAATTGTAATTGAGGACCTTTGACCAATCCAGTCTTGCATGACCTTGGGCAAGTTATGAATTCCACTGTTCTTCAGGGTTCTCACTGATAATGTTCATGGCTTTGAAATCTCTAAATTCTGTTCCTGCCTGTGAAACTGATACCATCAGCTAAGCACTACCTTACTTTGCTCAGCAAAGCGCTCTTAATCCTCAATGAATCTCTTGAATTCTTGGGCAAAGATCTTTCCTATTTACTCATCTAAGCTATGCTGAAGGGGATCAGATAGTAAAAGCTTTCTGGCAGGATATAAAGTATTTTAGTGAATGACCCTTGATTCTATTGTCAGTCAAACATTGCCAAATTTGTCAATTTGTAATTGGAATATACTGGAGTTAACAGTACTTATAAAAACAAAATTTCACAAAATAATGCATGTTATACAGTAATTGACAATTTTTGTTTTTAACTCAGTGTCTCTAAACTTCCATTAAAACTTTTTTTTTTTGGATAAGATGTAAGTAAGTCTTCCAGGAAAAACAAATATTTCTGCTACAGGTGATGTGAAAGGACTAATTCCAATTTTTAAGCTGTCTTTTCAATATTTCAGTCTCTAATAAGGGAGATTAGAAAACCTACTTAAAATTTTACATTCTAAAAGAATGAAATATTATAAAGTAACAATAAATTGGGCATCTGCTTTTCCATTGTTCCTCAATAGCAATTAACTTTAATAGAAAATGAACGAGCATTCGAGGAGAAAAATGCACTTCATTGCATTATTCTTTATTGTACATTCAGCTTCGGAGATATTTCATGTCTAAAATAGGAAATGTAGCATGCTTGAATTCACAAAATGAGTAAGAACCATGATCAGTGGTACTTCTAAAAACAATCAGTTCCCCAGAAAATAAGCAACTGAGCAGACACATAATCAGAACAGGGTGGTTACAATTTTATACTAAGAATTATTTATCCTAACAATGCTTTCCAAAAACATGAAATTGAATAAATTATATTATAAGTCATCTTTGTTTCACCTTATAAATTGAAGATTCCTTCAAATAGATAATTTTAGAGAATACAGTATTAGAATGTATGAGTACTTTGAACATTTAAGAAATGTTTAATAAGTAAAAGTTATTTCATTGTAAACATTTAGGGCCATTTAACTGAAAGTCTTTCAAATCACTAATCTTGAAGTAAATAGGAAAAATTGTCCATTCCAGTCAAAGTCCAGGTCCTTGGCATCTGGAACAAAGAATTGAGTGAGACACACAGAAGTAACAGAGTACAGATTTATTGAAGGTAAAGATAGCACTCCATTAGGTAGAATGAAGGAGAGAGAGAGAGAGAGAGAGAGAGAGAGAGAGAGAGAGAGAGAGAAGAGAGAGAGAGAGAGGGAAGAGAGAGGCTCAAGGCCTCAATGCTCAATGTCTGGAAACTAGGGACTAATATCCTGAACTGGACGCATTCTCTTCCTTATAAAAACTTGTTTGAAAAATTTACCCCATTTTCTCCTATTGGTTGTCTTATGATACCTGATTAGAATATTTTCCACCCCCCCAACCATATGTTACTTTAGAAAACCTAATTAGAATATTGCCCACATTACTTCCATTGGTCATTTTAAAATTTGAACCTGTTGTGGGAGTTGTCTCAGTGGCTGGATTTGTCATGGTAATAGGATTCATTGTAAATAGGACAGGACTCATTTTCTAGTCCTGACCTCCATGGGCTTCTTTCTAATACCCTGTCTCTCTGCCTTTTGGTGTTCCTGAACTCCTAACTTACAAAATCAATAATTTGTGGGTTTTGTCTTAAAAGTCTCTAAAGTCACAACTACATTTTCTAATACTTGTGGTTGTAAACTTACAGTAGGAATTTTTCTGTTGTTTCAGGACCCAAGAAGTTTTCAGTGGAACTATTTTCAAACTAGAGTTCATTTCAGACAGGATGGAGCTGATTCATTGCCATAGTTATGGTGATTTAATCATGGAGAAATAGCCTAAAAATATCTGGTCAAAGTAATGACTGGAACTTGCATAATGGCTAGGTGAAATGTTGCTGTTTCTCTCCTTGCCAGCTATTTATGGGTGTGGGGCATGGGATGGCTGTGCTTTCCTCTGCCATGAGCAAAGCCCCTGGACTCTTAATGCCAGAACAAGGAGAAGAGTGCTGAGATAACGGAGCTGAAGCTCTAATTAACTCTGCTTGAAACTTGACAATGTCTAGGACCATATACATACAAGTTATATTCAATTTAACAATTGAAATATAAATATATATATATGTATATATTTACATAATGAATATGACAGGTTTTTGAGTTATCAATATCAGTTTAAAAAACATTGTTCCTAATGGAAAAACTAGATTGTTATTTTAGAAATCTTTAAATTTAAAATTTGAGATGACTAGCCATTTAGAAGTTGAATATGCAGACTTTGAAGTAATTAGTAATGTGTTTAAAGAAATATTTCCTTTTTAACAGGCTGAATGAGACTTCCTTTTTAAAAATATTATTAAAGCTTTCTATGTCTTTTATGCAAATACTATTGACTATTAAGTCAATGCTGAATGAGAAACATCATCCTAAAGAATTATTTATGTAGACTTTAATTAATCTTTATTATAAATATACATCATTCATATGTGTATCTGTATATTTATACATTTTTAAATACATTAGGACAAAATAGTTTGGTTTATTTATCCTATATTCCTGGCATTTACCAAAATTCATACCCTGCCTGCTAAATAAATACCTCCTAAATAAATAATGATGCAGTTAAATAATGCATTGCATGGTTTTTGTAGAAAGAAGTGGGTACAGGGGTTAAAAAATGTAACCATTTCTTTTAAAAAAAATGTTTAGTAGGGTGCTTTGGCCAGATGGATGTGAATCCCAATATAGTTGTGCTAATTTCTAGCTGAGCCATTTGAAGACATTATATGCATCTCCTTTCCATAGGAGAATCATTATAGGTCCTATTTTATAGGTCCTATTTTATAGAATGTCACTCATTCTTCCTATTTTTCCTATGCAAATATTTTTGTGGATTATGAGCGACCTTGCATTCTCTTTTCTCAACTTTTCTAATTGGAGAGAATATAAGCATATATTTAGTAAAACTACACCTAAAAATAGAACAGCAAATAAAAATAATAAAGTCTTTAAGTATCAAGATCTCTACCATCATAAATCTAAGTAGCTATCAGTGGGATTGGCATTTTGTGATTACTATTCTCTTTGTTTAAATCAAATGAAATGAGGAGACAAATCAATTATGTTATATATTAAAATTGTAGTAAGGTTGAGAAATATTACAACAATTAATCCTCTTTGAGGACAAAATTAATCTGTTTTCTAAATTTATGAATCTTTTATAATGCGAATTTTATACAATCTTTCATATGACTCAATCCAGTAAGTGCCCTAGACTGTTGATGAAATAACATTTAATTCTAGCAGAGTCATTTTAGGAAGCTCTCTCAGATCATAAAATTTATGTTACAGTGTACAGGTTCTCTATGCCTGAGACTAGTAGAAAAATAAGCTTTGATCAATCTGCATGTATGGGGCTGGGGATGTAACTCAGTGAGGGAGTAACTGCCTAGTATGTGCAAGATCCTGGGTTCTATCCCCAGCATCATTAAAAAAGGATGTATATACTTTATTTTCCCCCTCTTCTAGTCATCAAAAGATACATTCATAAAGCATAAAATTATTTTCCTGTGTCCTGGTTAACCCAGTTCTGTGCAATGTGGTGACCGGTAGGGTAACTACTTGCTTCTGTCACATGAGCTTGGACTGGCAGCTGCTAAAATTCTTTAGCAATCTCTTGATATGTGGAAGTCACCTGCCCCCTCTCCCTGGTATATATCAGTGGAGTCTTCCTGTTTTTCAATAAAATACACAATGTTTTTTAGGTTATAGATAAGTAGTTTGTTTTCTTTAAAAAAATCATTCTTTTTTTTTTCAGTAGTTGATATTCTGATCATTTTCACTGGTCTTATCCTCACATCATTCTCTATTTTATTTCTCATATTGGCACCTGAGCTGTCATTCTACACTGTGGGTCTGATCTTACTATGCAGAAGTGCCCAGACTTCTGAAGACTTTCCATCCTCCTTTATTCCCAGGCCTTACCCTATTTATCAATGGGATTTTCTGTGTTCCTACACTCATTGCATCCTCATCTCCATCCTGTGTTTCCTGACATTTTACCTGTTCTCCAGAGTCTGCCTTCTACCTTTCCTCTTCAGAGGTCAAACTCCTCTGTAGTTTTAGAAAAATAGAAGCTTCTTTTCTCCATTGTCGCTCTGTTCACCTGCTTTATAGATGTTTCTTTCCTCCACCCTCTACTCTCTTTTGAGTCTCTTTTCAATTTGACAACTTGTAAACAGGAAATCCAGAACTATTGTTTCTTCAGGCCAGGGCTTTTGCACCATCTTGCAAACCCAATCCCCAAAGTACCACTCATACAAAGATGAATTGTTGCAACATATGCCATTGATGGTGTGGAGATATTTAAGAGGAATTATGTACGATGCAGTGATTGATGCTTTGCACTGGGTACAGACATGAATGCTTGGATCTCACATAGAGGATATGATGAAGGCCTTCCTATGGTGTTGCCCATCTCCATCCTTTCTCTCTTGCCTTAGAATTCAGAGTTTTCTGCCCCTGAGCTTCTAAACCTCCACAGTCCACCTCTTCATGCATCTTTAAGGAAAACTAAACCTCTTTTCCCAGGCATTAGTCTAAGCTGAGAATTTTCATCATCCTCCCACCATGAAAGCCTACTTGACACATTTATCCTTCAACTGTCATTTAAGTATTTCCCTCTGAAACTGACCCAGAGCTGGGCTTTTGCAGAACACAAGGTTATACTGTCCAAGTCTAGTAGGATAATCTGGAAAAAATGTGACACTCTTCTGTGGATCTTTGTTGAATACTTTTCCATACAGGTTGTGCCCTTTATTTTTTCCACAGATCTCATTTTCTTTTGATCATTTTGGATGCAGCATGCACATGCAGACATGCACACTACATTCATATCCATGTATATTAAGTACAAAGACATGCACATTACACATGTGTGCAGGTGTTCATATCAAATGCATTAACATGTGCATTACAGAGACATGCATATTACATACATGCAGGCATGTGTACCACACACACACATGCAGAAGTGCATAAACAAAATTAATTTTTTAAGGAAATAATTTCTGAAATAAGTACAAAGGAAACAATAATGACCAAAATGTGGTCATTACCCAAATGAAGCATATGGTCCAGTGATGGAGACAACAAACAATTGTAAAATAAAAATCTCTATATTCTGTAATAAGTGAAATGGAGGATTGGAGCTCAGAAACTGCACAACAGAGGCTCTTTCCACAATTTGGGGTTCAGAGAAAGTTTAGAAATGTTCTTAGAAAATGAAGAGAACTAATTAGTCAGTGAATGAGAGGAGGAAAAGAGTGTTTCAGGAGAGGGGACTGTATATGCAAAGATCCAATGATGTGAGGGAATTCTTGGGATTGCTTTTTGAACAAAAGACAGAAGCCCTAGGCATCCTCTGTAATAAAACAATTTAAAATATATGCATCTGTGACAGTATGTCAAGCAAATCCCATTTTTGTATACAAAATCCTGTTCATTTTTTGAATTGTCTAAATTTTAAAAACTGCACATTTTTTTTCCATTTAGAAAGCTCTAATTCAATGTTTAAGCATCTGCAATGGCTGGAGTTAGCTCTCTGCTGTTTTTCTTAGATCACGTGAACTTCAACTGCACTTGGCCTTCTGACAGACAAATAACAGACTGATGGCATGCTTTAGCTTTAACCTTCTCAAATTCGAAGAAAGAGTGCATCCTAAAATATATGTGTTGATAGCTGATGAACTGAAATGTCACTTGCAGAGTCAGTTCAATGAACAACCTTTAGAAGCAGGGAAATGAACAAGTTGAATTTTTCTAAGTTTTATGTTTTCTAAAGGCTCTCACTTTTACCTAATATGACTTCTGTTTGGGTCAGATATTTATAATGCCTTGTTTCCTCTAAGAAAACAAGATGTTGTTCTTGTATAATTTTAAAGTATGAAGTAAGAAATTCTTTAAGAAATAAATACAGGGGTGGGGGTGTATTTCAAAGGTAGAGCACGTGCTTAGCATGAATAAGGCCCTGGGTTCAATCCAGAGCACCAAACATGAAAAATGAAAGAAAGAAAAAGGGGTGGGGAGGGAGGGAGAAACAATGATGAATGTCCAAAGTAAATAATCCTAATAAGACAGGTGATGTGAGACATTGAGTTTTAATGGTCTTAGATCTAGCCAACTGTTTATGACTGGAGGAAGAGGGCATTTTTTTTTTCCTGATTTTCCCCAAATTAAATGCAATTCCAGATTAAAAAATTAGACTTGTATCCTTGTTATATCTTCATAGCTGTGACTATATCCACAATTCAGTTATGGAAGGATATCTATTATCTTTGGTGTTCACTGTGTCCAGTTTCTCCTCCAGTCTGGTTTACTACTTGATCCCCATGACCTTTTAGAGTAGCACCGGGCTGGGAAAGAGGCTCTGCTCCTCTTCTATCCTGGTAGATATCTTGGGTCTGATCCTAAATCAGTCCCTGCCCTTCACTTTCATATCTTAGTCTGTCCTCCATCTTTGTGGCTACATGTTCTAGATGTGAACCCTCTCTCTGGCCTGGACCACACTGCTCTTTGTTGTCCTCTGAATCCGCACAGATTTTTTTCCTTCTTGCTTCATCACATCTTTTATCTTAAACCTTCATCCTAGTAGGTTGACTTCAGTCTCCCTTACTAGATCTGGCTTCCTTGGTTTCTGAGGACACCCCAGATCTGATTTGATCAGGACCACCTTTTCTGATCTTTCCCGCCTCTTAGCTCCCTGAGACCATTTCTGTTTATCTGGGTCTTTAGAAATTCAGGGAGCCACTCACTTTGATATCAGACATCTTTGTCAGGTCTGACCAATCACTGGGCATAATCTGACACCAGCTCTGCTTCTAATAAAAACTGCAACTAAATTAAACCAGAGCATGCACTTGACCATTCTTGTGTGCTATTTGCCTGACATAGATACAAGAATCTCTGGGAATACATTACTTTGCCAATTACAAAATGATGCTTTGTATATTGTTAAGCCTATTCTCTCATAAGGTGCTTCCCTTACCCAATTCAAAGGGCAGGTATTCAGTGCCCTTTACTGGAAGGATTGATTCTAAGTCCCCAGGATAGTTCTAGGATCCTGGATGGCCCAGATGCTGATATCTGGGGAGGTGACAGAGGCAGTGCTGCTGAGAGGGACTCCTGAAGATCAAAGTCCAGGCAGATGGTCCTCTTGAGACATCCTGCACAGGGGACTAGAGTGAGATAAGGGCAATGGAAGAGATACCCATAAAATCAAAGTCTAGTGATTTTGATTCAAAACACTAACAATGAAATGAAGCCCTGAGAGAAATTCTATAAGTTGCAGCACTACCTAGGCATTTTGAGTCTCTGAGATTTTGAGGAGCTTTGAATTAGTTGAGTGAAAGGGATAGACTCCCCAAACATCAGAAGAGCTTCCACAAATACCTCTCATGTAATATGGAAATGCTTGAGGTCCTAGTGACTTGATGATCAGGATGGGAAAGATGTTCTTCCTCTTCTTCTATCCTGGCTGATGTTTGGGTTCTGACCCTAAATCAGATCCTGTCCCTCACCTTCATATCATTAGTCTAGATTCTCCATCTTTTTGGCTGAGATGATCAACTCCCAACTTAACAGCATTAGGACAATCCTTGGCCTAGGCAACATTCTACTTTTGTTTTATTTGATTATTTTCCTTTAATACCCCCACTGCCAGCACAACAATTTCAATACCAGGTACCCTGTGTAGGTTCTTTCAATTAGCCTTCCATACACATACACACTTAAGTAATAACTAAAGTTTGTATGTTTCTCTATACATAATAGTATTGAGTTTTGCTATTAATTTTATTTTATTCCTTACGCTTTTCATTCAACATTATGGTTTTTAAATCTATTCAAGATTTCAGACTCCTGCATTGCTTTAGACTGCTGCGTGGTCTCATAGAGCATTCATGGATCAACTTTTAAGTCTCAAAACTGGAAGTGTTGAAACTCCAACTCTCCTGTTTCTAATGACACTGTGGGAAACACTATATTTGTTCAACAGTATGAACTTGTTGAAGAATATTTTCATGTGAGATTTCAAACCTTAGAGGCTACCTAATTCATGGGCTTTAGTTAGAGAACATGTTGATTTTTCCTTAAAAAATTATTTACTTCTAGAAGAATCATTAATATCTAAGTATTCCAGTTCTTCAATTAAGGGGTTCTAAGAAATATAACCTTTAAAAGAAATGGGAAATTATCATAATACCTCAAATTTAGAAAATAAAATATCTTCAGAATTTTATGCAGAAATAACACAGGTATCTGCAGTGACTGATGGGGGTCCCTGAAGGTAATTGCAGACATAGACCAGTTTTTAAGATGTTCAAATGATCTCTGATCACTGGTGGACTCAAAGGTTCTTAGGCTTAATACATTCCTGAGTTGGACAATTAGGAGCCCAGAAACTGAACCATTCTATAAATGTGTTTTGTTTTGTTGTTCCCTACAATGGATTTTCTGTCTTCATTTGAAAACGAGATTTTTTATATAAACCTAGATGATCAGCTTCTTGTTGAAAAATGTTAATATTTTCCAGGCTTGATAATGAGAGTTGGTCAGATGCAGGAGAAGCTGCCTTAAAGATGAGGCATGAGATTCTCTGTCACACCACATTACACACCCACCTCCCATTGTTTATCCTGCACTAAGACTGAGCATTTTCTGTTTGTTGTATTTATCATCTACATTCTCTCACTCATCTTATTTGCCTTCTCCTAAGAGTAACATGAGTATATGACACATATGCCATCTCAAGACAAAATACCCTATGAATAAAGGACTATGGGCATTAATTAGTTAGGAGATTCATATTTGTGCATCAGGTCTTTCAGGCATGAGCTCTGTTACCTCAGTAGATTTCTTTTTATCAGCATTGATAATCTTTTATAAAGTGAGGGAATTGGGTCAGTTTCATATTTTCAAACCAAATATTGATCTTCATAGGGAACTAATAGGTATGCCAGGAAAAATATGATTAAAATGAATTTTTTCATCTAAAATATATTTTCAAATAAATTACCTTGTATGTAAACTTCATTCTGTCAACCCTATAATATGTATCTGCAGCAAGGAACATATATAATATGTTATATATAATTATATATATAATTAATTAATTATATATATATTTTGCTCTCTCCACTTGCATGTTAAAATTCCATGTTAAAATTAACACATCTAAGTTCATAATCTTGATATCCTTAGTCCTGTACCTACCCAACTCCCAGATATTAAAACCATCAAGTCTGTCACTCAAGCAAAAACTTTTGTAACATCTTTGATACATCCCTTTCCTAATTTATCTATTCTGCCAGTTATTTCTCTCTGTATCAGCTATTAATTGCTGTGTAACAAATTATGCCAAACTTTAAAGGCTTAAAACTGAAAAAAATTATAGCTCGTAGTTCTATGGATCAGCAACTTGGTTCACTATAGGTGTATATTCTATCTTAGTGAACTCAAGTGGCAGCACTTCACAAGCAGATTGGCTGGGGGCTAGTTGGCTTGGAGGCCCTAGATGTACTGCTTGTATATGGTCCACATAGTATAATAATTCCTTAAGCTAGCCTTAGCCTTCTTTATATTGTGATCTATGGGCAGCAAGAGGGAAAACCCTATTATGAAAATATTCTTCAAATCCTTGCATCTATCACATTTGCTCATGTCTTATTGATCAAACTGTGTAGCTAGACAAACCCAGAATCAATGTGAGAGGGACCATAAAAGCCAGGCATGGTGGTGCACATTTATAATCTGGCAACTCAGGATGCTGAGGCAGGAGGATGGTGGGTTAGAGGTCAGGTTCAGCAACTTAGCAAGACCCTGTTTCAAAATTAAAAAAAAAAAATTAAAGGATTTGGGATGTAGCTCAGTGGCAAAGTGCCCCTGGGTACAATCCCACAGAGGGGTAGGGGTGGGGCAAGCATGTGAGTGTGAGCATGAGTGCGAGAGAGAGATTGAGGATTGAGTAAAGGACCTCACTAGAATGTGGATATGGGTGTGGCATGCCTTACTGGGGACTATTGCTGTGACAGTGTTACCCAATCTCCAAAACTAACCTCAAATCATTCTGCCCTTCCCATATCTCCATATCAACTAGGATCAACTAGGATCTAGGATCCAAGTAACTCTCATTTCTCACTTGAAATTGCAGAAGGCTTCTAATTGTCTTTCCAGTTATTTCATATACCCCTAATCTATTTTTCACAGAAGCACAAATATATCATATTGAATGTAAATTAAATGATTTCATTCTCCTGTCAAGAACCCAGATTTGTTATTAGATTTAGAATGCAATGTAGGTATCTTTCTTGAGTTAAAACCCTTCATTACACTGTTTTAATTTATCCATCCCACTTTTCTTTTTTATTCTGCTACTGTAACATTTGCTATTTTTCCATTTCTCAAAGAAATCAGGCTCTTTTTAATAATGCATCTTCCCATTGTCACTTATGCACTCTGCCTTGAATACCCTTTCTTTAGACTCTGCATGACTTGGCTACATCTTGGATCCCATTGAAATAAGATCTTTCAATTATTCTCTCTCAATTTTAGTTTATTTATTTTGAAGCACTTTGTCAAAATTCTGTCTTTGTGTGTATATGTACATTTTTCATTTGCATCTTTTATCTATTAGTCCATAAATACGTGAGAATTGCATTGTGACTCTTTGTTTTGCTTGTTTTTGTACTTCACTTGCCAGTGACTCATGAAATACCGTCAGAGATTTGTTTGAGGTCCATGTTCAATAGTGACACTGGATAAATAGTTCATATTGTACACATAAGCTCCAGTTATTATTCTAGTCATTTTTTAGATTTCACATATTTGGGAATTGCAGAACCATATTTTTATAAAGACATAGCCCAATCCTGAATTCTACTTTTCCACTTTCACATTTTTCAGAAGCCTAGATTCTAATATATATAACAACATGGATTAACTTCAAAAACATTATATTGAGAAAAAAAAAGGTAGCAAAAATTATTCACAGAATGATTCTAGTTCTTAGGAGAAGGAGTTGATTGGAAATGGGTAGAAGTAATGTTTTGGGGTGATGGATGCATTCTGTATCTTGGTACAATACAGTTTAACAGGCATGTAGTTTTCCCCCAAATCATGTCTACATATGTGAGCATAATGAAACTGTTACCATTGGGTTGCCACAATTGTAAAATTTTATTATATATAAATAATAATCAATAAAGTTAATCTTAAACACTATTCAACAAAAAGATTATCAGGTAAAATCAAAGCATATTTAGAAATTTTATCCACACCATTAAAGTACAAGCTTTAGAACAGTCTTGATACTAAGCTTTATTATTTTTATTTCCTTCAGAAAAATTAAACTATATTTCTAACCAGCTGCTATCTCTTGATTTTATATAGAAGTACAAACTGAAAGGAGAGGAATTGTGTATTTATTTGTATGACTATTATCAAAGTGAGATCAGCAGAGGAAAGGGACCAAAGGGTTGTGGGGAAAGAGGGGAAAAGTTCTGGGGAGTTACAGTGGCCAAATTATAGTGTTATATTTTGTATTGTGTGCATGTACAAATATGTAAAAGCAAATCTCATCAGTATGTATAATTATAATACACCAATAAAAATGAGGAGAAAAAAAGTACAAAGTAAAAGAAGATAAGAGGAAATACTCATGTATTTGTGTGACTATTATGAAGTGATAATATTGGAACAATTGACCAAATTTCACTCATTCTGCACGAGGCATAGGTTGCTACAGAAACTGGCACATTTTGGGCTGTGGTGTACACATAAATGCTCAAGTGATACTTAGGAAGTCAGATTAGGAACCTGACGTAAGAAAAACCTTATTCTTCTACATAGAAGAAAAATGAACCCATTCCAAACATTGCTAAAGAATAATCAATAAATAATTCTAATTTTCTTTTGAAACCTGAGAGCCTTCATATAAACATGCACTTAAACATTTTAAATTTTAAATATTTGAAACATAGCCAGACTTGGTGGCATAAGCCCACAATCCCAGCTATTCAGAAAGCTGAGGCAGAAAGATCACTTTAGCCTAGAAGTTCAAGGCCAGTTGGGGCACATAGAGAGATGTCTGCTTCAAAAATAAATAAATAAAAATTGAATATTTTCAGCACAAACTGTGCTTTGACTTTTAATCTAATCTAGTTAGGAGTAAAGCATTATGCCAAATATCATGCCAGGTTTCAGAACTCACTGTCTGTATGCACAGACCAATTAACCATAAGAACTTGCCCTAGCATATATATTTGTTATTAATAAGTTTTTAAAAATTTTTGAGAAATTGTTTCTCCTAACTATTATGATAAGGCTTTATGTCTTTAACACAGAGGCTATATAATTTTGTTGTATGGTTGATTATTTTCTATGAATATCATTCCTTTCATTAGTCTCTAGGAAAATGGAAAGAAAAATGTACAAAAAAGAATAATGTCAACATTAATAATTTTGAGCATTGCTTGTATTGACACAAATTGCTAGTTAAAAATTAATTTCAACAAATATAAAACAAATAACTCTGTTTTCTTTTTTTAAAATAGGCATTTCTCAAAAGAAGGCACAAAATTGGCCACAAAAATGATGCTCAATATTAGTGAGCAAAAATACAGATGCAACTGCACTAAAATGACTAAAGTAAATAGTATAGATAATAGCAAGTCTTGGTCACCATTTGGAGAAGTTGAAACCCTCATATATTATTTGTTGAGTTGTAAAGTGGGGAAGCCAATTTGTATAATAGTCTGTCAGTTTCTTCAAATGTTACATATGTGACTATATGACTCAGCAATTGTGGTAAGCCATTCTTATAGACCGTGGCCGCCATTAGAAGATGGCACCGGCTTCCACTGTGGCCTGTGATAAACAACTCCTTTTATGGAGAGTTGGCGCGCAATCCCTTACCACCCTATGAGAGAGATCCACATGGCGGCTTGGGATTGGGATGCGGGAGGCTTTATTAAGCTGTGCTTGGGTGTGTCGGGCGGCGGGGCGCTAGAAGATGATACATGACTCAAGGCCTGAATAAACTGCTGAAAGAAGAATCCTGTGTCGTGTTTTCCCTTGCCGGCGAGGGGTCGCGACAAGCAATTTTATTTCTAGACATATAATTAAGAGAAAGAAAACACATCCACACAAAAATGAATAGAGTGTAGCAGCATTTAACAAAAGTAAAAAAGTAGAAACATTCCAAATGTCCATCAATTGATGACTGAATAAATAACATTATAACCCCAATTTAGGAATATTTTTATTCTTATAATAAAAAAAGAACAAAGTCAGTACCCATATTACAACACAGATGAAGTTTGAAACCATCTCTCTTTGAATGTCATTACTGAACCCATTTTGTTATCTCCTATTTGAACTTCAATTGCATATACATTGAACTTTTTAGATGTTTTACATGACTCTTGATATTTTCTGTTCTTTTTTTTTCCCTCTACTTTTATTTTTTCTGTGTTTTACTTTAGACATATTCTATTGAGCACTTCAGTAGTACAGTTCTATCTTATCTGCTTTTAAACCTGTGCTACTTAGTCTCAATTTCAGGTAATACATTATCAGTTATAATGAATGTGTTTTATATTTTATAGTGTGTCCAATTACTTGATAAAACTCTCTATTCATTCATTCTTATGTCTATATTTTGCTCTACTTTAAAATATTAGTCACAATATTTTGAAATTTTGTCTGCTTATGCCATTTTCTGAATCTGTAGGAATTTTGCTTTTCCTTATGGGGTTTAGCTATGCCATACTATTTCTTTGCATATCTTGTAATTTTTAATTGCAAGCCATATATTTTAGATAAAAAGACCTTTGAGGATCTAGTTGGTATCTTCCATCATTTACTCATTCTATTTACTAGTTAGAAGTATTGAAAAACTTGGTTTATCCCAATAAGCTAGTAAATTTTATTTAGAGAAGAACAATTTTTCTCTTTTTCATCTTCCTTCCCAGGGCAGAGTTCCCCCTCCCCACAGCTTTCAACTGAAAGACAGGTGGGTCTTCTAAACACTGTATTCTTAAAATGGATATTCTAGAACTAAAAAGTGCATTATCTGAAATTAAAACACAAAAAGATGGGTTTACAAGAGACTCATGTTTGCCCTTTAAAGATTTTTAGCTAAATATTTTCACCCCTAGGTCAACGACTTTTTCAATTTTTCATTAGAAATATACATAGTCAGAACAAGGAAAAAAAGCTGTAAAACCAGGAGTTAACAAATTTTCATAAGACTATGAGAGAACTAGGTTCAATTTCATGGATTTGAAAGAAAAGAAAGGCATGTGCCTGCAGGAAGATTTGCATCCTTGAGGCAGATGTTACCAATTGCTTTTTATGAAACAAGAAATGTTTAGGAGTTGTTATGTGATAGTAAAGCAAAAGTAACTTCATTTTGTAAAACAACCATGCCAAGTAGAAGGGTCATGACCGGGGCAAGATGTTCTTTTCCTTTTTGCTTTAGAAACCTTTTAGAACACAGAACTACCTTATCAGGCATTGTTTCTGTAACTAGGGTAATTGGGCTATGTTTCTGTAACTGGGTGACTGGGCAAATTGTGATTGGCTAAGCATCCCCACCACCTGACTGCACTCTCCTGCTTCTGTAACCTGGCTTGCTTGTATTTGCTATACCTCCCAAACATCCCTTTTGTGGTTTTCAGGCTTATAAAGAGCGCCCTTGCAATTGTTCGGGGCTGATCAGGGGAACAGCTTTATGTTCTGGTTAGTCGCTACTGGTATGCTTCAATAAAGGCTTGATTCAATTATACGTGAGTGATCTGGAAGTCAATTTATGAAACCCTGGGACGAAGCTTTAACTATAACAGCGCACAGGAGTGTGAGGCCCCTCTGGGTGCAGCTTTAGGGGAGTCATCACACCCTCTTTTGCAGACTTTTCTTATAGGAATCTCACCAGTGGAACAGAAAGGAGAACCCTCTTGGCAGATGGAAACAGCAGCCAGAGCCCAAACTCCACCCTGGCCTAGCATTCCTTATTTATCCTAAACAATAAGTCTTAATCCCTGGAAGGAAGATCAGTTAAACCTGTGTTCTGGGGCTCTGGGGTAAGAAAATCAGGCTACAACTGAAACTGCCCAGATCCTCTTCCCAGAGAAAAAACTCCTCAACCCCCACAGAGAAGAGTACCAAAGCCACAGGCAAGAACACAGATGGAAACCTACCAGGGGAGAGCAGGACCACAAATGAGACCCACACCCTCAAACACAGGTTTGTAGAAATTGTCTAAACCTGAAATTTAAATACAAAATGAGAGAATGCCACCATCACACCACCTCCATGGCCAGCAGCATGCTAACAAGCCTTGAGAAAAAAATGAATGCAGACAGCGCAGCGTCACTGGTCATTAGGAAAATGCAAATGAAAGCTACAATGAGATACCATAATTAGAAATTCTGAAAAAAAAATAGGACTGGAGGTGTAGCTCAGTAATAGACCACTTGCCTAGCATGTAAAAAACTCTGGTTTGGTCCTCTGCACCACATAATTAGAATTAACAATGGTGATGAGGATACCAAGATATCAGAAGCTGACAAGAATGTAGAACAGGAATTCTCATTCATTGCCAGTTTGAACATAAAATGTCTTTAACACTGTGGAAGACATTTTCTTATAAAGTTATATGTACACTCACTACACAACCCAGTAACATCTCTCATACATTTACTCAAGTTTATTGAAAACTGATATTCATACAAAAATCGTGTTATGGTATGGATTTTAAATGTCCCCCAAAGGCCCATATGCTAAAGGTTTGGACACCATTCAATGGCACTACTGGGAGGTCTCAGAACCTTTTCAAGGTGGTGTATATTGGAGACATGCACTTGAGGGGGATATTGGGACCCTCTCTTCTCTTTTTACTTCCCAGACATCACAAGGTGAACAGGTTTCCTCCACAAATGCTTCCACCAAGATTTTTATCTTCACCACAAGCCCCAAAGCAATAGGGTCCACATGGACTGAAACCTCCAAAACTAGGAGTCAAAATAAACTTTTCCTCAAAGTTGATTTTCTCAGGTATTTTCGTCATAGCAAAGGAAAGTTAGCTAACGCAAATGGTCTGCACATGATTGTTTAACTTCATAGTTGCCAAAAAATTTAACTAATCAAGATGTCCTTGAACAGAGGGAAAAGTAAACAAACCTGAACAATGGGATATTACTCAAAAATAATAAGCAATGATCTGATAATTCAGAATAACATGGATAAATCTTAAATGTATTTTCTTAAATATCAAATTCATTCCCTATTTCTTTGTCTTCCTGTAGAAGCCTTCTGATGAAAGGACAAAATATGTTTCAGTAAAAACTAGTTATAGTTCTCAGTGTCAATTCACTGCTTCCTCTAGAAAATTCTTCTTAGGTGTGCTTTATCTTCTGACCTGCTTCACTTTTACCTTGGGTCGAGAGACAGAGAATGCTCACTTCCTAAGGTCTTTGAGAACAGAGGATATTTTATTCTGACTGTAAAGTTTTGGGCATAGGCCTTGTAGCCTTTCATGTAGAAATCAGCTAAGTTTCAGAGGAAGAGCACCCATATCTGAAAATCAATTATATGATTCTGGCTTTGTGTCACTGCCAAAATCAGTTTTTTTTTTTTTTTTTTAATTCCCTCCAGAAATGGCCCTTGGATTGGTGAAACACTGAGAAAAGAGGAGGGAGGGGAACTGTCTACTATGACTCTGCCTCTGGAACTTGTTGTCTTGTCTGAAATTTTGGTTCATCCCATTATTGTTGCAACAATAACTCTTTGAAGTCTTTAAAACACATGATGTTTTATAATTTCTTCTACTTTTTCTAACTGTTGTTGGTGTTGGCCTGCAGTGACCAACCACATTCAACCCTCACTGTGAGCAGATATTTATTTCCTAATTATTTTCAATAAGGGCTAATTTTTACAACAGAATGCAGAGATCTTCTTTTGATTAAAATATTAAGGACCTACATTTTCCCAGTGATTTGTAGCTGCTAATTTAAATAAGATACTAAAGAAATTCTTATTTTTCTCAAATACCCGTGAGGCTTTAAAAAATTTTTTTCTTTACATATGTAGACTCTGCATGGGATGGCTGCTCTTTTGTTTCTTTACTTTGATATTCTATATTGCTATAAATTGCAGCATTTTATTCTTGGGCACAGGGAGCAGAGAAGATTTGAGGGTGTTGTAACTGACTACTGTGGACATGGTTTCAAAAGTCACCACTATATCACCTTTCTTGTCATCTTTTATGGCAAAAAATTTGGGGGTTTTATAAGGAAATCATTAATAGTTTCTTATACTGTGTTAACAAAGAACTATGATTGCTTTCCAGTTACTTAGAAATATATGGATTTTAAAATGTGAAAATGACTTTGATCGCTCTATGCTTGCAATTATTTTACTTGAATGAGCAAGTTCAATGTATGGTAGGAAAAGGCTCAGAAAAATTAAGTATTTAATATAAGTTGTACTCATGCCAATTTTCACATAATAAAGATAGATGCAAAAAGTACACATTAAATGTAAAGAAATTATTCTATAAAATTGATTTTCAGAAGGCACCATGAAACCTCAGAACCATTAACTTATTCATACAACAAATATTTATTAAATGTTTTGTTCAGTATATTATTTAATACCACATTATCTTTATTCAGAAATCTCAGTTAATGGATAATAGAGTAATACCAGTTGATAGGAAAAGTGGTTAGCAACCATTAGTTAATGTATATTGAAAATTACAATAAATTCTTTAAATTAGCTGAAGGATTAGAAAAGTATAATTTGAGCTGTTCACAACACTAACTATTCCTACTAAAGTGCAAGAGAAAACAACATGTACCCAAGACAATTTATGTATTTGATGTACCATACACATTGATTAGTAAACTACCACTATTTCAAAAGCAAATATAAATAACAGAAATTGGAATCAATAATACCAATATCTTGGTATATACACTATCTCAGTCAGCTTTTGCATTGCTGTGACCAAAATATCTGACAGAAAAATTTACAAGAGAGAAAGTTTATTTGGGGCTCACAGTTTCAGAGGTTTAGTCCATAGGCTGTGAAACCCATTTCTCTGGGTCCTTGGGCAGCACATGATAGAAGAGGGCCCAGTAGTGGAAAGCTGCTCTGCTTATGGCAGGGTCAGGAGAGAGGGAGAGGAAAAGAGGGAGAGAGGGAGGAGGAGGGGGAGGGAAAGGGAAAGGAAGAGGGAGAAGGAGAAGGAGGGAGAGAGGGAGAAAGGGACCACAGGAATGATGCTCCCTTACTGAGCATACCCCAGTGACCCACCTCCTCCAGTCACATCCCACCTAACATACAGATAGCACCAACTCAGTCCATTCAAACTGGAATGAACTGCTTAATTAGAGCTCATATGATTTAATCATTTCACCTCTGAATATTCTTCAAAAACATAGACGCCTTGGGAAAACACCTCATATCTACACTATAACAATAACTTATTGGTGAATTTTTTTATCCTTTAAGACTATAAAATTGTCTTTGAATTTACTATAAGGAAGGCTATAAGATCTTTAGCAAATAGGAAGAGAAAACCGTGTTTCTGTTCATCATTTAAAAGAAGAGCAGGTGGGAGTTCATCCTTTGAGACACCCCAAGACTTCTTTGGTCAGGACAAGTCTAGCAAGGAGTGGGGCACTGATGAACTGATTGTTGTTTGAGCCACAGCAAACAGAGTGACCTATGGGGGGGGGAGGGGGTAGGTGGGCTGTGACTCACCAAGATGCAATCAATAGAAAGTCATTTCCTTACACTTTATCCTCTCCACATACTCCCAGCACCACTTTACTCTCAATTATTCAGGCTCAATTATGTCCCTCCCTGGTCACAGTTGCCTGCATGGGCTGGATGGTGATGCACTTCCATCACAAGCTGCAATTTACTGAGCCCATTCCTATAGCATAGGACAGCCAGGATATAAGCATTGACTCAAATAAGCCTATCAAATAGGATGTGCAATCAAAAGATGGGCTCAAGTTTGCATTTTGCAGTTTAGTAATTATAGCATCTCAGACAAAATAGTGTCTGGGGATACTACCGGTAAAATGCTGCAAAAAACAAAATATGTATTTCATTTAATACTGCATGAGAACTTTGTCTCAGGTCTAATTTGGCAGTTTCTTTTTATTTATTTATTTTTTGCTAAAAGAAATCTAAAATAAAAAAGAACTTTTAAAGTTTTAAAGGGATTTCAATAACTCTAATAAAAACCCTAACTAAAAATAAAAAGCCAAACTAAAAAATGGGCAAATAATTTGTGTAGCCATTTCTTTAAAGAAGATATATAAATGGCTAGCTGATACAAACACATAAAAATCTTCAAAATTGAGCTGGGTATACAGCTCAGAGGTATAGCATTTGCCTAGTATGCACAAGGCCCTAGGTTCAATCCCTAGCATTACTCCCTGAAAAACAAAATGAAAAAGAAAAAAAATCCTCAAAATCATCAGTTATTAGGAAAATGCAAATCAAAACCAAAATGAGATGCCACTTCACAAGCACTAGCATGGCTAAAATATAGAAGAAAGACATAAACAAATGCTGATGAGGATGAACATGAATTGGAATCCTCATACATTGCTGATGGAAATATAAATGATGCATCTGCTTTAGAAAACAGTTTGGCAGTTTCTCAAAATGTTAAACACTCCAGATTTACTATATGATTCAGCAATTATGTTCACAGTTTCAATTATGTTCAAAGAGAAGTGAAAAATAAAAAAGAAACTTGCATATGAATGCTTATTTCAGCAATATTAATAAGAGTCAAAATGTGGAAGTATCTAGCAACAGATTCATGGATACATAACATGAATTATATCATCATATAATGACATATTATTTAGCTATAAAAAGGAAATACATGCTGATATATCCTTCATGGATGAGACTTTAAAATCTTGTGCTAAGTGGAAGAATCCAGCCCCAAAAGAGAACATCACATAATTTTATTTATATTAAATTTCCAGGAGTGATGAGTATCTGGAGACAGGAAGAGGATGAGCCATTACTAACTAGCAGTGAGAGGAATAAGGTGGAAAAGGTAGCAGCAAATGTGGAGTGGCTGCTAGTGGGTATTGTTTTTTTGTGAATGTGGTGAATATATTCTAAAATTACATTTTCATAATGGCTGAACACTCTGTTGCTATGCTAAATCCATTAATTTTACATATTAAATGGTGGGATCTTAGGATATGTGAATCATATCTCAATAAAACTATTAAAAAAGAGCCCCACCTGCCCCTACAGTAGGCATTATGGTTTTAATCTTACCTTTCTCACTAGCAACTAATATTTGAAGGAGATGTTATTTTCCATTAGTCACATTAGCAAATCAAGTCTTAAAGATTTTGTAGTTCTTAGGAACAATTTATTATAGATTTACTATTCATACTCAACACTGTCAAATATAACTTCCTTTTGGAGAACCATAAATTTATGGTTAAATTCATAAAATCTAACCTAAGAAAATAAAATGAAATGAATGAAAGGAGACTAACAGTTAATAATTATCATCAGAGCTGCAATTTAATTGTACCCTAGACACATGTACTCTTAATGCACTGCTGATAAGAAACTATAGATTAATAGTCTACATTAATTTAGGCTGAGTCACAGAAGAAATAAAATATCTTTACATATGCATACTACATTTATAATTGTGTCACTTTTGCCTGTTTTGCAGAATTCTAATCCAGACTGAATTGCACTATAAAAATAAACATCTGTAATCAACAACCATTGAGAAGATACATGGAAGAAACTACCTCATTTGCATAAAAAGATCAATAACAAAAAAATCCAAAAGTATAAGGAGAATTTTAAAAGTAGTATAGAAAACTTACATAAGAAAACTTGTATCTGGCAGATGATAAATCTTAAATAATTGATCTTAAGTAGACAGTGTCATTAAGATGTCAGTTATTTCTAAGTTAATTTATGCACTGATTGTGATACCAATTAAATTAATAACAGTTTTTGCTTTTTTTTTGTTTAGGTGATTGGTTGTGGTGATTTGATTCAAGTGGAAAAGTGAAAGAATAAAAAAAAAATTGGCAAAACTCTGAATAAAAGGGCAATAAGAAAAATAACTCCTTCCAGGTAGTAATTACTCATGTCCAACAGGCATGAAAATATACTCAAAAGCTACTCAAAAGTCATAATCCATTATAGCATCAACATTAAATCCAAAATATTATCAAATTAGAAACTCCCAATCTCATCAGCTGAATTAGCTAAATCAGGCATGGGTGAGACTCTGGCTAAGATCTATGCCAGAAAAAAAAAAAAGTTCTCTCCACCTGTGGACCTGTGAAACTAGAAAATAACTTGTGAGTTTCCAAAACAGAACATTGAGACAGATACAAGATGGATTTTCTCATTTGCATAGGGATAAATTGGACAAAATAAAGGGCCACTGGTCTCAAGCAAGTCCAAACTCATTAGGACAAATTCCATTAGGTCTCAAGGCTTAGGAATGATCTTTTGTGGCTTCCTGCTCTCTGTTCTGGATCCTCAGTGGCCCCACTCTCTGGGCCCACCATGTGACTGTGTTGGTCCCTGCCTCAGGTCAGCTGTCTGGACTCTGTCTCTATATCCACCACTGACTATGGAGTTGTTCTTCCTTTGTCTTGAAAGGCAGCCAATGTTGTGGCCAGGTAGTCTTATTAGACCATTCCCTGCCTATAAACTCCTAAAAGTTTGGAGCCTTCTTTTATCTTATCCTTTTTGCCCTTTAGTCCAAGCTATAGTAATTCCAAGATATAGTAATTTTAGACTCTCAAAAACCTAATTGATGTCAAGGAGAAACAGTATTAGAGAAAAAGCTCCTCCACATATATTTACTAGAGAATTTCATTTCCACTTCTGATTTCTACAGAGATGATGCATAGGACAAATAATTCACTTACCTGATTCTTCAGCAAAAGTCAGTCTGGAGTGGTTGCACCAATTTGCAGTCCCACCAGCAATATATATATGAATGCACCCTTTTCCCCACATCCTTTCCAACCTCTTTTGTTACTTGTATTCTTGATTATTGCCATCCTGTCTAGAGTGAGATGAAATCTCAGTGCAGTTTTAATTCTAATTTATTTAATTGCTAGAGATGTTGAGCATTTCTTCGTACATTTGTTGATCATTTGTATTTCACTTATGGAGTATCTGTTAAGTTTCTTTGCCCATTTACTGATTGGGTTATTTGTTTTGCTTTCTTCTTCTTTTTTTTTTTTATTTTATTTTTTGAGTTATTTATATATCCTGGAGATTAATGCTCTATTTGAGGTGCAGATGTTGAAGATATTCTCCCATTCTGTAGGCTCTTTGTTTATGTTCTTAATTATTTCCTTTGGTGTGAGGATGCTTTTTAGTTTGGTACCATCCCATTTATTGATTCTTGATTTTACTTTTTAAGCTTTAGTAGTCTTGTTGAGGAATTCAGTTCCTAAGCCAATATGATGGAGAATTGAGCCTACATTTTCTTCAGAGTCTCTGATCTAATACCTAAGTCCCTGATCTATTTTGAGTTGAGTTTTGTGCAGGATGAGAGATATGAATTCAAGGGTATAGTCATACATCGCTAGAGGGGCAATAAATTGGTGTGACCACTCTGGAAAGCAGTATGGAGATTCTTCAGAAAACTTGGAGTGGAATCACCTTGGACCCAGTTATCCCACTCCTTGGGTTCTACCCAAAGGACTTAAAATCAGCATACTACAGCCATGTCAATGTTTATAGCTGCTCAATTCATAATAGCTAAGCATGGAATCTATATAAGTGTCCTTCATCAGATGAATAGGTAAAGAAAATGTGGTACATATACACAATGGAATATTACCCAGACTCAAAGAAGAATAAAATTATGGCATTTGCTGATAAGTGGATGGAACTGTAGACTATCAAGCTAAGTGAAATAAGTCAATCCCACAAAACCAAAGGTAGAATGTTCTCTCTGATGTTTGGATGCTAATACACAATAAAGTGGGGGTGGGATGGGGGATAAAAGTTCATTGGTTAGACAAAGGGGAATGAAGGGAAGGGGGATGAGAATAGGAAAGACCGTAGAATGAATCAGACATAATTTTCCTTTGTTCATATATAAATACATGTATATGTTGTGAAACTCCACAGCATATACTACCACAAGAATGGGGTCCTAATTTGTACTCCATGTATGTCTAATATGCCAAAATACACTCTCCTCTAATCTATATCTAAACATAACAAATAAAATTACAACAAAAAAGGACTGTCTATGTACCCCTTGGCACTCTCTACAGAGCACTATTTTCCAAAAGAGAATTTCCTACTTTTTTCATCCTTCATAATCTAGATTGATTGAAAATCTCATCAACAATTATGTGCTGGTTCCTTTGCCTGATACTTCCTTCCCCAATTCACCACTTTTCTAGATCATTATTATAAATGTAACAAGAAGCTTCTTTTGGGAATCTTCTCAGCTAAATATTGAAGTTCATAATTTATAAGTTCTGTACTCCTCAAAACAAGCAACACAACATGGCCAAGTTTTGTCCTGCTTATGACCAAGGTTGCCCTTTCTCTAATTTCCAATAGTGTGTTCTGTCTTTTAAGACATCCCCAGTAGTATTTTAGTGCTTCTATTTCTAGCTTCCTGTTGGCAATGTTTAATGTATGCACAAAGATGATGGAAACTTTTTCTATTTTGCTTTTCATTTCTTTTTTTTTTTCTGAGCTTTCACAAGAATTACCCTTTTTCTTTTCTCTTCCACCTCTCATCTTCCTTTCTTCCTTCCTGTCTGTCTGTCTGTCTCTCTCTTGCTCTCTCTCTCTCTCTCTCTCTCCTTTTAAAAAGAGATGGAGTCTTTCTGTGTTGGCCAGACTGTCCTCAAACCACTGAGCAAATGTAATCCTCTTGCTTTAGCCTTCCAAGTAGCTGGGACTACAGATGCATGCCACCATTCCTGGTAAGAATTATCATCAACATTCATATTTCCAACTTCTAATTACAGAAATAGAAGTTTTCCCCATCATAAGCTTCAAAATGCTTCCAGTTTCTATCCATTTCTCAATTTCAAAGCCAATATCAATTCCTTTAGTTGACATTCTGAAATTCTTGATGAATATGAATTTGGAGGGATAGTATTTAACCCAGTACACTTAATTATACTTCAAAAAAACTTTCTTGGGGAAGAGGAAGCTTGTGTAGAGCTTGCTCACAGCATTAGAGCATTTTTCTCCTGATAAAATGGTATAAGGAAGCCCTTCTAGCCTGTATTGGCCCATTTTAAAGTCTTGTGACCTACAGATAATGTGAACCGATCCTCCATTTCTTTCAAGTAGATTAAATTTTCTGTCTCATTATGCTCCTGATATTACTTTTTCTTTTTGATTTGGGTGACTTCCAAAATGTAAACTTCACAATTTATTTTTTTGGTTTTTGAACATATAGATTTTGTATTACACATCAGGGCTTATAGCACTTGAGGAATTTCTGTGATTTTCCCAAGAATTATAGCCACAAGTTTTATTCATATTTCACACCATATTTGCTATTACTTCCCAGATTCCAGAATGTTCTACCAATTTTTGCTTTTTGATCTATTTTTCAATTGTGTACACACCGTAACATTCCTCTTTCTCAGTCTCTTTGTACAGGTCTTTGATGATAAGAACGACTATTATACTGCTCCTTAATCCCACAATGCTTTTGTGATTGGATCCAAAACTTAGGTAAGCTTAAGCCATTTCTGTCCATTTCTCTTCAGATTCGTCAGTTATAAAAGTTTTCACCTTACTTTAGATGAACATAAGTCATATTATTGAGCCTGATGTGACTCTTGCAGTCTCTAATTTTTTAAAAATTTGTCATTTCATGAAATAAGGAGCTAAATTGTTTTTTCTTTGAAAGATTTCTAAAATCATACCTGACCAATAACCAACACTTATGTTGTTTTCTGATAGAACATCAGTTGGAAAAAAAACTTTTTTTTTAAATGACCAGGAGTATATAAACAACTTTTGAGATCAAATAATTTTTCTTTCCTTTATTCAGTATTTTATCACTATGAACATACAAATATCAAAATTCTGCTCATAAATGGTATGGAACAAACTGATATACTTCCAAATCCTGCCCCTCTATCTCATCTTGTGGAGACAAGTAAGAATATTATTAAGAATATTGCATGTTATCAGTGCAACAACTACATGGACATTCCTAAAGATGAAGGTTAATGTATACCTTGCTCTTTCTAAGAAAGCAGTATCAATACTGTTTGATGCATAAACAAGATTTGTGCACAGGCAATATTGGTTGAAGATGGGATAAAATGAGGTAGACTTCAAGAGATGGAGCTTCAAATAAATGAGGTAATGTGACTATAGTAGGGTCCAACAATATTTGTAGGTCAAGAGTATAAATAATAATCATAGCAAAAAAAAAGAAGTTTTTTGTTTGTTTGTTTTGCTTTGGGGTACCTGGAAGTGTTGGTAGAAAGACTGTAAAATCATATTATTAAGCTACCCCACCCACCATGTGCATGTGCAGCTCATCTTTGAATTTTATTTATTTATTTTTTAAAAAATAATGAAAATGGTTCTCACTATGTTGCCCAGGTTGTTCTTGAACTTGAGATTTAAGCGAGCCTCCTGACCTACTCTCCTGGGTTGATGGGATTATAGTTTCATGCCAAGGGGCCTGGTAATCACCTTTGAATTTTAATGTGAGAAAATACAAACCTTTAATTTTTTGTGTATCATTATGTGAATATGTATGTTAAAATAAATATAATAACATAGTTATAAATATCATTTGGCATGTAATTTTGCATATATGAAATATACAAATACATAACATACACATACACACTCCAATATTATCTCTCACTGTCTACATATCTTAATTGTTTGGGGGCTACTATGTCTTTCAGTTGAGTGCAATTCCTAAATATTTCACTCTAATTCTTGACCCCCTTCCAAGAGTAGTTCTTAAGCTTACACAGTTGTTACTGAAAATCTCAGAGTTATTATTATGATTATTATATATTATTCTTCTATAGATTAAGGCAACAACTTTATGTTTTACAACTTGATAGTGACAAAATGTAATTTTATTTAAAATAGGTACATGAAGCCAGATATATTTCCATATAAAGCATGAATAAAAATAAGTTCCTTGTAATTAAAAGACAAAAATTATGGAAACTAATTACTTATGTTAGTGAGAAAAGGAAAGGTTATGCTATGATATAAATAATTCAAAATTCTGAGCAATTAAACAACAAAGGTTAAGGTTATTTCTTATTCAACAAGGGGAGGGACCAACATTTCATTCAACTGAGACTTGATGTGCAGTTATTTTTTTTTGCCATCTGCCATAGAAAAGTGTGGCATTTGTGTAAAAAAGCATCCTCTAAAAAAACATGTTACATTTTCTGTGTAACATCTCAACAGAAGTAAAGAAAAGCATGTTTCAATATGAAATTGGTTTTAAATATTTAGATAAGGAGGATAATTTAAATTTTACAGTGAAATAAATACCTTCCATTGGACTTATGATGTGACTAGGAAATAATTTTTGTGGTTTTAACTGCTATGAGTTTTGAAATGTAAAGAAACACAATTCTATTTAGCATTCCTTTCTTTCTAAAATTATTTTCAAACAATTGGTTTTACTGGTGTTTTCTTGGGCTTTACTCTAGCAAAGTAGTAGTCTTTTACAATGCTTCTAAACAAGCAAACATAAAGCCTGGAACAGACTCTTGAGAATACAAAAAGAAAAGTAAACTCTTTGCATTATTGGTACAATCTTTCCTATTTAGTTTTTACATTTTCTATTTAAAATATGCTTTTTGCAGATGGAAGAGAAGCAAAATGTAATGGTTTTTAACAGCTAATTTGTAAACATAAAGTGTTAATTAAAATTTGCGACTCCCAAAGTTTCCAATTAGCCTGTAAAATTTATTCTGCTATTATGATTTCACTTCTTTTATTCTATTTTACTTGGTGTATTTCAAATTATAGATTATACACTAAAAAGATTTTTAAAATATATTTCATAAAAGTATTATGAGAGAAATAGTTTGTTTTAAAGTAAGTGTCTTCCCAGATTCAGTGGAAAATAATTTGGTTTTGGTGTAAAGTGAGAACATCTAAAATAAATGATCAAACTTTTATTGAATGGATTATAATTTAGGGAAAACAATTTCTAATTTTTATAACATGTAACTAAATAGTGCACATAATTCCATTTTGTATCATTATAAATCATGATATCATACATTCTTCAGATTCACTTTCATTTAAATGGTAGAAGAACATGGAAAAAATTGACTATTACTCTATGTTTGACTCTTGTATATATATACAAGATTGGTCTCTTAGGACAATAACCATAGTTAAACAATTGGAACACTAACAAAGAAGAGCTAGGAATTAAGAGAATAGCAATATTAGTAGCTGCCATTTATTGACCATGTACCAAGCACTCAAACACCACTTCTTAAAATCCCAGTAGTTTCTATTTTATTTTATTTACTAGCTTATTGGTGTCTACATGTGATAAAAGTCCCCCAAATTGAGTGTATAATTCAAAGGTCCTAGTAAATTTATATAGTGCAACTAATACCACAATCCAACTTCAGAACATTTCTATTACCACATAAAAGTGCCTCACACCATGTATAGCCATTATTCAGTCCTACTCTAGCTTTCTATTCTGTTTCTAAGGATTTGTCTTTTATGGACACTTGATATAAATGGAGTTTTACAATCTGTGCCTTTTTTCCCCATTAGTTCATATTTGACATTCATCTACATTGTAGCAAAGATGGAAATTTGGATTTTTTTGAGCTATTTTGAATAATGTTGCTATGATGGATATATTTGTGTGGACACATGCTTTCATTTCTCTTGGATACACAGGAGTAAAATTGTTGCATCATATGGTGCTGTCATGTTTTACTTTTAAAATATGTGCCAGAATGCTGTCTGTAATGGCTATGTCATTTTACATTCCCATGAGCAATATTCATTATTGTTCATTTTTTATATCACAGTGATCCCAATGATTGTGAACTATATCTCATTGTAGTTTTCATTTACATTTTCCTCATGGCTAATGATATTGATCTTTTCATGTGTGTATTTGTCTGCTTTATGTCACTATGACAAAATGCCTAAAATAACTCACAAATGGGAAAAGTTTATTTTGGCTCAGGATTTCAAGGTTTCAGTCCATGGTAGGCTGGCTCCATTACTTTTGGGCCTATGGTGTGGCAGAACATCATAGTGGGAGCATGTGGGTAGAGCAAAGCTGCTCATCACATGGTGGCCAGGAATCAAAGAGAAAGAGCAGAAGGCTCTGGGGACCTACTATCCCTTACAAGAGTATACAATCAATGACTTGACACCCTCCCACTATGCTGAACATCCTAATGATTCCACTACCGCCCAATAATGCCACAGCCTGGCTATGAAGCCTTTGGCATATGAACATTTGAGGGATGTTTAAGGTATAAACCATAGTGATTGTTTAGAGGTTATTACTCCATGATATTTGCTTGATGAAATGTTTGTTTGTTTGTTTATACATATCATAGATTGAACCAAGAGGCAGTCAACTGATGATCCACATCCCCACCCCTTTTTATTTTTTATTTGAGCCAGGATTTCACTAAGTTGCTGAGGACCTTATTAAATTGCTGAGGATGACTTTGAACTTGCTATCCTCCTGTCTTATCCTCCTGCGCCACTGGGAATACAGGGATGCACCACAGTGCCCAGCTCTATTCAATTTTTTTGTTTATATTTCAAATGCACTTTTGTCTTCTGGTAATTCAGTTGTATTAAAATATACAGGTAGTATATTAAGTTAATATACAAAGATAATATTTAAAACAAATTCTACTTAAAGTACAATATATAATATATATTATTTATCATATAAATATGATTTATTTTGAGTTGGTTTTAAAAGTTCAAAAATGTTTAAATTTTGATGAAGACCAGTTTATATTTTTTTTTTATTTTTAATCATTTAGGCTTCTGGTCTCATGTCCAAGAATACTTTGACTAATTCAAGGTCACTATTTTACTTTAGTTTTAGTAAGAAGGAAATCGTCTGCTTGAATCAAATGTATGAAATATGATATGTCAAGAGCTTTGTAATGTTTTGAACAACTAATAATAAAAAAAAATAAAATAAAAAAAGAAGACACTCAAGTTCAAGGGTGTGTTTATGTGCAGGGTATTTTCCTCTTCCCTCACTTCTACCAGGTGTAGAAATCCAGTGAGCTCAGGTGAGCAAAGTCTGATACTGGGCTCAGAGCTTCCAAGGATCAAAAGTGTTTAAAGGCAGCAGAGCTGCTGTGAGTGACCAAAGTGTAAGCAGAAAGAATGGAATCGTAAGAAAACTTCCTTCTAGATTCTTCTGTGTACATTTTTTTTAAATGACAATAGGAGATAAACATATATAGATTGTAACTTTTGCTAGAAGTTTCAATGAGATAATGAAACTCTACTTTTAGGGCATGGACCTGTGTCAGTTCCACTGCAGGTCATTATGCTATGGATGTTACTCTGGAGGGAGCAGCCTCATAGTGAGTTCCTTGTTACATGTAGGCCCTCTGGGTTTATGAAGAACATCTCGTTGGGTGTACGTTAGGTTTTTATGAGGTGGTTTGCTGACTGAATTAATCATTTTACTTCTTCTAAATTAGTATTTGAAAGTTCAACTATATATTCCAACTTAAAACAAGGGTCCTGTAAAGTGATTTTTTATTAGCTTTATATTTCCATATTTTTAATTGGTGAATCATAGTTGTACATAATGGTGGGATTTGTTGTTACGTATTCATAGGTACACAAACTGTACCAATATATTGAACAATGTCTTTTCTCAGTATCTCTTCTTTCCCTTCCTTCCTCCCTCCTCCTGGTCATTTTCCTAAACTCTACTGATCTTTTCTTTGATTCTGAAATCTATATAAGTTTATATTTACTTATGAAACTTGCCTCTTTCTCTGATCATAAAACAAAGGAAAACATTGGGGGGTCATTAAATTTGGAACCTTCAAAATATCAATTGCAATTACCCAAATTAGAACAATGAACTATTATCATCTGCCAATAATTAAGGATAATCACATTGTATGCTGCTTTCATGTTGAAACTGACCAGAAAAATAGAAGTTGATGAACAATAAATGAAGAGACTGGTTCATTTTGTAAATTTATAAACCACAAATGCAGCCTGTAAGATGACCCTGTCAGTCCCATCATTTTCTACCTCCTTCTATTCCCATGCTGTTGGATCCCCATTTCTTCAAATGTGGTCTACACTTACTGTTTGTTTCTAATACATAGAAAAGAGAGTTGTCACTCCCAACATCAGGCAGCTTCCATATTGCTCCCCTCTCTCATTTACTTGCTCTAGAAGAAACTGGCTACCAATGTTGCAAGCTGCGCCATGAAAAAGCTCATAGGATAATGCCAGGTTACCTCTTGCTGACAACCAAGGATGATCCAAAGCCCACCAGAAGACAAACAAAGCAGCTGGGAAGTGAATCTCCCCACTGTGGAGACATAAGATAACTGTAGCCCTAGTCAACACTTAGATTTCAGCCTTTGGGAAACCCTGAGTCAGAGTAAATAACCAAACTTTGATTGGAATCCTGATCCACAGGATCTTTGAGATCATAAATGTTTGTCTTTAACCTGCAATCAATAACCATCGCAACCATCTTTGTAACTGTTAACTTAATAAAGATATTGAATTATTTTTACTTGATTTTTCCTTTAAGAAGTAAAGTTCACTGCATTTCAAATTATGATAGTTTTCATTTTGGAAAAAAAAATTTAAGGATAAGACAGAGACATCTGGATACACTAATTGGCTAAAAATGTGTCTCCCTGTTAAACAGATATTTAAATATCTGCTGGTATTTACTTACAGAAGACTCTGAGCTCCATATGGGGGGAAATTTGGAGAAGTATGATAGTTGGCACCCCCTACATGGTAACCAAATAAAGCCAACACCCAACAGTTAAGCTTCCCTTTCTCTCAGAAGGCAGATTTGTACTATTTGGAGCACACATATTGGGGGCTGTTATCATCGTCATGTCATCCATCTCCCAAAAACCAGAAGACTTAGGAAAGTATTGCTTTCCAACAAAAGACAATGCTCCCTTATGAAAGAGTGTTGGTGAATGTATATTTTCCATATTTATATGTCCTCAATGCCCTTTTACTATCCTCTTAGACATGGGGACACTGTGTGGGGTCACCCAGTAATCAGACCTGTTTTTACCTAATGCAACAGATATATAAAACCATAGGTGACTCTATTCCTTTCACTGTTTCTGGATATCAGAATCTATTATAAAACCCCACTAGGGAGCAAGGAGAAGTAAGGATGTCCTCTTAGTAAGAAATGGGCATGATATAAGCAAATGTTTCATCACAGGAGAACAAGAGATGACCTGTTCACCAGTTTCAGCAGGCCAGAGTGACATGGTAGGTATGAATCCCTGAGCTAGGGTGGGTGAGCTAGGGGGGTTATTCCTAGGTGATCTCCTATAAGGTCCAAGGAATAAGCTGCCTGGTCTGCTAGCAGAGGACAGAAAAACAGATGCAGGAATCATGCTGACAAATCCTTTGACAGAATACTATAGGTGCATCCTGAGCTCTGAATTGTGGGATAATGTGGTTTCTTCAAAGCTGCACACCCTCCAACATCCCCAACCCACACAGTAGGCAAGCCAGGCAGTCAATGATTTTTCCACATTGAAAATTAGAAGTACAAAAACAAAAACAAAAAACCACAAGAAAAAATAGGTGACTTTACAAGATTTCAGAATATAAGACCAACATACAGGAACGTATTGTATTGCTACAGACTGGCAGCAAATGTAAAAATGAAATAAAAATGAAATATTTTCAATCACATTTACTAAAGAGAAATATTTAGATAAATTCTATCAAAATATAATAAAAATACCATCTACAAGAATTGTATGATGGAAACTACAAACACATACTTATTAAAATATCCAAAGTGCATACCCATGTTCACAGCAACACAATTCACAATAGTCAAAACTAAGTATCCTATTTAGGTGTCAGGAGATGAGTGTATTAAAAATATATATTTACACAATGGAGTTTTAGTCAGCCTTAAAGAAGAATGAAATTGTGTCATTTGCAGGAAAATGGATGGAACCTGAGAACATTATATTAAACAAAATAAGTCATATTCAGAAACTCAAGGGTCCTATGTTTTCTGTCTTATGTGGAAGCTAGGGAGGACAAAGGAAAAGAATTTGTTATGTGTATGTGTGTGTATCTCATGAAAACTGAATGAAGATCAGAGTAGAGAAAAGGGACCAAGGGAGGTAGTAAGGGAGAAAAATTAGTGGGAATTGATATTGACCAAATAATACTGTTTTATCGTGTTCATGTATGAATATGTAACAATAAATCTCACCTTTATGTATAGTTATAGTTCACCAACAAAAATTATGGAAAAATATTCAAATCTTTGGGCTGAGTATGTAGTTCAGAGCACATGTGAGGTTCTAAGTTCAATCCCCAACATTGTAAGCCAATGTGTGTATATATGTACACACACACACACATACACACACACACGTAACAAATTCAAAGATCTCAATAATAGAGAGACATATTGCATTCATGTATTTTTCAACATAGTAAAGTTATCAATTCTTCCAAATTGATATCCATGCTTGACATAATAAAAAAAAACTCTAGCAATATATTTATTAGAAACAGACAGGTTTAATCTGACGTTTATATAAAAAGTAAAAAGGACTAGAAATTTTAAAACAATTTTGAAAAAAAAGAAGAAAGTAGAAGAAGTCACTCCACCTGATTTTCAGACTTATTTCATAACTATAGCTATCGAGACTATGGGATTGGGATTGGAAGAAGAGAAAACACACCAAAGAAACCAAATAAGAACCTAGAAACAGAATTGTCAGCATTGCCAAGTGTAAAAGATCCTGATAAAATGACAGGAAAGCAAGTTACATATTTAACCAAACAGCTATATGACAATAGAAGATTCAGACATAAATATACATAAGCATAAACTCATCATAAAGAACTTAACAGTAAAACAAAATAAATTAGAAAATGGGTAAATACAAGAGGAGATATATCGTATGATCCTGCTAACATAATATTTCTTACATTCAATGGCTAAATTACAGAGATGAAGGAGAGATTGGTGGTTCCCTAGGGATAGAAATGGTGAAAGATAGGGAGGGGTGTAACTATAATAGGAAGATCTTTGTGGTTATGGAATAATTTGTGTATGTTGATGTAAATGGTGGTTGCAGAAATATACATGACGTAAAACTATACACATACATTATACCCATGTAATTATGATTTTGAGATTGTACGTACAATGCAACAAGTAGGGAAAATTGAGCAAAGAGTAAATGGGGCCTCACTATACTATCTTTTTGCAGATTCTTATAAATCTATATTTGCTACAAAACAAAGTTTCTAAAAAGGCCACAGAGGGTAACCAAAGGTAAGAATTGAGAGAATTGATAACTTTACTCACCTTTTTCTTTTCTAAAAGAAAAATAGAATTCCACATTGTGCTATGGATTTGGAAGTATTTTTGTTCGAATCCAGCTTGCTGTATACAGTTCATAGAAAGGCAACAGAAAACCACTGTTCCAAAAGCTGCAAATGGCACTTCTTGCCGAAATCCTTGAGATGTTGTGGAACAAAGGTCTGGCTTTGATCCACAAAGCACTCATTTGCATGTATTATTCTCTAATATTTGCTATACATTAGAGCAGAGGAAGCTCATTGTTTTGCTCTATTTCTTTTTCTTTTTACAACTGTTTGTTGACATTATTATTTTGCTTCATCTTTTAAAACTTGCAAAAACAAGGCTAGTTATGCAGAATATGTGGAGACAAATAACAAATGTACAATTACTCTGCCTAAGAAAGAAAACTGAGCCATAACTTAGAAGGCTTCTATCAGCTCTCTCCTATCCCATCTTTTTATTTTCACTTTTTTCTTATAGTTTTATCAATAGAAATATAATGCAAAATAAAATATTGTTTTTATATGTATAGTTTTGAACTTCAAGTAAATGGAATTATACCATGTATATTATCCTGCAATTTTCTTTTTCTATCCAGTATTAGGTTTGTAATATCCATTATTATAATGAGTTTCACTGTAGTCAATTTCATTGCTTTATTTTTTCCTATTATAAATAATAATTTAGAAAATTTATCCTTTCTTGTTGACAGGATTTAGGTTGTTTCCTGTTTTTGATATTACAATAAAGTAGCTATAACTATTCTTTTGTAGATTTCCTGGATTCAGGGCCTAGAATTTCCCTAGAGTAGAAACTGTTATGTCAAAAGTTTTTGCATCTTTAAATAAAGTAGGTTATAAGAAAATTGTTTTCCATAGTGGTTATTGCAATTAATACCATCATGGGCAGTTCAGAAGTTCCATATCATAACTTATTATTGATCATTATTGATATGATATGTCACTCTTTAAATGTTTTCTATTTTGTGGTTGGGAAATGGTATCCCATTGTATTTTAATTTGCATTTCCTCAATTACTAGGATAGTAAGCAAAGAATATTTTTTTTTATTTTTAGTAGAAACCTTGAAAATAAACAGTCTAAGGAGATAACAAGTAGAAAGGATAGTTTGGAGGAATGAACTTCCCTCTTAGGTTATTTGCCTTGAAACTTGGGTAACAAAACAGGGTAAGTCAAGAGGTAGCTGTGGATGTTCCCAAAGGCAGAGGAAGTGGTTTTTGGCTCCAGAAAGAGGCAAAACATTCTTGTAATGCTATAACTAAGTATCTTTGCTGGTGAGTTAGAGAAGGCAGAAATTGTTTTTGCTGGACTGAAAAAGTTAAATAGAGGAAGCAGTACTTAGTCTTATTTTGAGGTAGCAAACAAAATGCACTAAAACACTGTTATAACAAAATTAGTTATAAAAACAAACAAGAAATTCTTGAGAAGAATGAACCTGACATATGTTGTGCAAATATTTTAAGCATATAAAGAATAATTAAAATATTAATAGATTTTTGGAATTTAAGAAAAATTTGATCTATTGAGTTTAAAATCTGTGTGGTCTTGTAAGACACTATATGAAAATGTGCTGTGTTAAATCTAGATGAAGTATTTCTAGCCCTTTGAAGATGCCTTCTTTTATTCTCCAAGATTTACCATATGTAGTCCCATGGGTCATTCGTTTTCTGGAGTGAAAAATAATCTTTGCTTTCCTGCCTTAAATGTTAAGGTGAATTGAATGTCACCATCCATTCCTGAAAAATGATCCACTTACTATTGATTAATGGAGCCTGAAGGAGTGAAAAGTGAAACTTTCTTGTTTTCCTTTAGTGGGTCACTTTGGGTTCCCTGGGAGGCAGATGCCAAGATGGAATCTGACATGCAAGTAATTTTTGGAGGATGATGAAGAGATGAAACAGGAGTAGGCAGGGAAGGCATTTGGACAGCAATGTAGGTCTGATACCTAAGAATGTAGAAAGGCAAAAAGGAAGAATTGTGGAAGAAGAGTTTCAGACTTCACTGCCTCAGAAAGTCTGGGTCAGGCCGATGGCCTGTCAGATTGGCTGAAGTTCAACCTGAACAGAGAGGGAACTCCTATTTCATCCATGTGAGGCCTAGTCACAGGCTGGGTGCTGGCTGAGAAGAGAGTGGCTTCATTTTGAACTCTCAGAGGGTCCTGCAGGTGCAGCACCTGAAAGCTGTCACTTTTCTATGCCCTCACAATAGGTTATTTAGAAGACAGAGAGCAAAACGTATACCTTCTTAGCTGCTTCACTTGGAAATAGAAATCAGTTATACTTTCTGTTTCAAAATGCTTACAGTTTTTTAATGTCTGAATAACAATGAAATATTACTATGTCTGGGCTAATTGATAAGCTGATTTATTAATTGTGATTATAAGAATTGATTACTGCTTTTACTAATGATATAAAAGGAAATAAGAAATTATCTGAATCAAGGTATTGCCTTAATAGACTGTTTGTAGACAAATTAAAACACTTTACAGTCTTTAAAAAATTTTACAAATTAAGCCAACATATAAGCATATGTTAGGATTCTGTGATCTTTTGTTTTCTATTTACACATAAATTCTGTGATTCTCTTTTGTTTTCCTAGTCTCAGGAATTTTAAATTGGTTTACTGTGTAGAGTATTTTTTTCTGCATGGAAAACATTAGTTATTTAGAAACTTTTAATGAGATTGTTTTCTCTGACCCAGTTGTTCTTAATAACTCAAATAGCTCTAGAATGTTTGGTTCTCAGTGATGCTGATATACAATTATGAAAATCATCTCTCCTTTGAGGTTCTAGAGTTTTCCAAAAGGTAAATTATTATATGATGCATAAATGTTTCATATTTGTTTGCCTTATTGGCTTTTATTCCTATTAATAGGAATCATATAATATAATCATATCTCATTACATCAGAAAATATCATAATTGGATTCAGGTAAAAGAGATCAAGTTCTATCAAACATATAATCATTTATCTTTCCTTTTTTTAATGTTCAGCTTTTCCAATTTACAATAGAAAAGGAAGCCAAATAACTCATGAAGGACAGAAGTAAGTTGAAAAGAAACATTAAAAAGTTGAGCAAGGTTATAGTATGTTCATAATTGAGGAACAGGTTTCTCAGGATACTCTACATTAGCATATTTGTCAACCAAGGAATTTCGTTTAGCTTTGGGAAGTCTTGTTTCTCATATGAGCTTTGATTCTGAGAGTAGTTATTGCTTTGGTCAAAGCATATTTGACAACTAATCTTATGAACACTGGAGAAAATATTTTTCTCTATATCTGTATGGAAGAATAGAAAGATTAATCTTGACAAGAACTTTTTTCCAACAGAAGCTATGCAGCCCAAGGAGGTGGAGAGAACTCTTGACATGAGCAAACACAAATGTGGCATGCATCTGTGATGGGTTGGATAATTGATCATGTCATGTGCCATTATCTAAGCCCCTTTTTTTCTCATTAGGATCTCTTACTACCCATCATGGGTTTCTGCTTAGTTCCATCACCCCAGTAAACCATCTGGGAAGGACAAGATTTTCCATTTGGAACATTAGTATTCTTTGCTTTCCCAAGGGGTTCCCTTGACTCCACCCACGTACACTTTGCATTAAGTGACTATCATTGGCCATCTGAATTTTTTTTTCACCTGTCAAGAAACCTGAATCTCCTTTAATGGAAATAAAGGGCACTTAATGATAGCTGCAGGAACACTGATCAAAATGGAACACAAGTTCACTAATCTTACTTTATACCAAAGCATTAACTGTTCTCAAAACCCAAATTCATACTACAAGCCAGACCTCCCTAAACCTAAAGAAACTCCTTGACTGACAAATGTGCTCATGTGTATCTTCTTGAGAAATCAATTTCTCTACCACCTTTGGCATTTATTTTCAAATATGCTTTAAGAAAGTAACCTTAAAGAAATTAACCAAATCAAAATATTTTCCAAATTCAGATTTACATTATGTAGATAGACAACATATAAGCATGCATTAGTATTCTGTGATCTTTTGTTTTCTATTTACACATAAATTCTGTGATTCTCTTTTGTTTTCCTAGTCTCAGGAATTTTAAATTGGTTTACTGTGTATTTTTTTCTGCATGGAAAACATTAGTTATTTAGACACTTTCAATGAGATTATTATCTCTGACCCAGTTGTTCTTAATAACTCAAATAGCTCTAGAATGTTTGGTTCTCAGTGATGCTGAGCAAACAAGACTAGTTTAATATCATTGGATTTATTAAAACAGCTATCCCTTCTGAGTTTTAATAAAGCCAATGATATCAAACTGACAGAAGCTATCCCTTCTGTCAAATACAATATAGGCATTTAGTATTTTTTTTTTGACTTGATTATGTTTCCCCCAAATTCACAAAGGTTTTCTGACTAACATTGTGTCTATTAGAGTTTTTAAAAAGGACATTTGTACTTAACCAAATTGAATCATTATTCTGAACAATTTATTTCAATAGTAATTATTATGTGTGGTATGAAGTTTGTTTCCAAGCTCTTTAGGTAAATGAAAGCTTTGTTTTAGGGAATTCTAAAGATGGCAGAATAGTGGTGTCCTGTTTTTTGTGTACTTTGGTGTACTGTTTCTGGCTGCTCTGTGGAATGAAACCAAGACAGCAATCAGGCAGCGTCTCCACAAGGTCTCCCCTAGATGGAATACAACATCTCAGAGCATGCAAAAGGCTCCTATATAGCAGATTTTCACAGAAACCACCAGAGTTTTGACCACCTGTGCAGAAATCAGAGCCTCTGAGTTCCAGTAAGACTCCGGACTCTGGACCCAAAGCCCACAGTTCTAGCACAGACATGGCTCTCAAGTGGAGTAGCACAATCACCTAATCAGCTGAGCTCCACTCCCACGCAGTCACATGGCTGCATCCTGGCCACGGTACATGAGGCCATCCCAGCTCCCCTCGCCTCAACAGACACCCTGGTGCTTGAAGCAGATTGACTCCATCATGGAAAACCTTTCTTCAGTTTCTGGTGGGCAAGGCTATCAGTGCAGATCTCCGTGAGAATACAGGTACCCGGTTTCCAACTTCCTCCACCCCCCGCCCCCCAGCTTAGATAACTCAGCACAGTGACTATCCAGCACAAAAACCACTCTCAGTTGAATGGGAGCTCAGTGCGACCAGGCACTGCCCACCTAGTGAAAGCCTGAGGGCAAGAGTTCCCACAGTTGAGACCTGATAAGCAAGAGAGGGAAGGGATTAAAACTGGAGCAAAACAGAGAATCCAGGATCAGGGAAGCTCAGGCAGGAGAGGGAGACAATGCCAGGGGCTAAAGTCTTCTCACCCTGGTTACCTACATCACCCTGAGGACAGAGACTAAAGCTTAAAATAGACAACTCCACCTACTGGAAGAGAAGAGAAGCAGGAAGAAAATGGAATTCTAGGAGTATTTCTTTTTCTTTTTTCTTTTTTTCTTCTTATCCTTTTTCTTTTCCTCTACACTTCTATCCTCTGGCCCTCACAACCCCAACATATGTGAAACCAAGAACTTTACATGAAATAAAACTTTGAACACTGAGTCACCTGAATAATATAATATAGAGGAATTGCATGAGCCCCCCTTTTTTTCTTCTACTTCTTTTTTCTCTTTCTTTCTTTACCTTTTTTCTTCTTCTTTTTCTTCTTTCATCCTCCAAATTTTACTATTTTAACATCCTGTAATTTTCTAAATACATATATATGTTTGTTTTTATGCCCTCCCACAATCTTGTCTACCCTAAATTACCTCCTGACTATTCCCTTGCTACTAACCCTCTTCATTAGAGTTCTCCTTAAAATTTCCTAAGTTATATTAACTCATACCCTCACATCTTTTCCCCTTAGCATATCATCCTATGCCACCAGAAACTGTACACCTTTTATAAAATTATTGATTATATTTTAAATAATAATAAGACAGAAATCCAAATCCAACATTTCTGGACATTGAGACTAACTATAAATGTCTTAATAACAATAAATTTGTTCATAGTGATGTTGATATTGGGGTCTCTTAACATTGTCCTTCCCTACAAAGGAGGGATCTTGGAACCATACAAGAGCACTAGGAATCTATAGGGTAAAAACAATAACACACCAGTCCCACAGAGCTGGAAAGAAAGAAACTTGAGCAACATGAAAAGACAAGGGAAGAAAGTACCACAAAAAATAAAGACAACATATCTTTAGAAGAATTAATAGCTACAGCAGAATAAATCACAGGGAAAGATTACAGGATTATATGAAAAAAAATGTATTGGGATCTCAAAGAAGACATAAGAGAACAAACACAGGCAGTGAAAGATCACTTCAACAATGAGCTACATAAACAAATCCAAGAAGCAAAAGATTATCTCAACAGGGAAATAGAAGTTATACAAAACAAACAAAGAAACAAACAAACAGAAATCCTTGAGATGAAAGAAACAATAAACCAAATTTAAAACTCAAATGAGAGCATCACAAACAGAGTAGACCACTTAGAAGAAAGGATATCAGACAATGAAGATAAAATATATCATCTTGAAAAGAACAGACTACACAGAGAAAATGAGAAGAAACCAAGAGCAGAACATTCAAGAAATATGGGATATCATAAAAAGACTAAATTTAAAAGTTATTGGATAGAGGAAGGCATAGAGGTCCAAACCAAAGAAATGAGCATTCTATTCAATGAAATAATATAAGAAAACTTTCCAGACATGAAGAATAAAATGGAAATCCAAATCCAAGAAGCACACAGGATGCCAAATGTGCAAAATCTCAACAGAGCCACACCAAGAGACAGTATAATGAAAATGCCCAACATACAGAATAAGGAGAGAATTTTAAAAGCCACAAGAGAAAGGAATCAGATCACATATATGGGTAAACCAATTAGAATAATGGCAGATTTTTCAACACAGAGCCTGAAAGCTAGAAGATCCTGGAAAAACATATTTCAAGCTCTGAAAGATTATGAGAGGAAACCAAGAATCTTGTATCCAGCAAAATTAAGCTTTAGATTTGAAGATGAAATCAAAACATTTCATGATAAACGAAAGTTAAAAGAATTTATAGCTGGAAAACTGGCACTAGAAAACATCCTTTGCAAAATATTTCATGAATAGGAAATAAAAAATAACAATAAAAACCAGCAGAAGGGGGTAGAACACTAAAGGAAAAACTAATCAAAGAGGAAAACCAAGTCAAGTTAAATAACAAAAATAAACAAATATGGCTGGAAATACAAACCATGCCTCAATAGTAACACTAAATGTTATTGCCTTAAACTGACCAATCAATAGACATAGGCTAACAGATTAGATTTTTTTAAAAAAGATACAACAATATGCTGCCTATAGGAGAATTATTTGATAGGAAAAGACATACACAGACTGAAGGTGAAAGCTTGGGAAAAATTATACAACTCACATGGACTGCAGAAGCAAGTAGGGGGTCTCCATACTCATATCAAATAAAGTAGGCTTCAAGCCAAAGTTAATCAAAAGAGATAAAGAGGGACATTACATACTGCTCAAAGGAACCATATACCAACAAGCCATAACAATCATAATTATATATGCCCCAAACCATGGTGCAGCTATGTTCATCAAACTCTTCTTAAGTTCAAGAGTCAAATTGACCACAACACAATAAGCCTGGGTGAATTTAACACACCTCTCCCACCACTGGATAGATCTTTCAAACAAAAGTTGAATAAAGAAACTATAGGGATCAATAACACAATCAATAACTTAGACATAACTGACATAAATAGAATATTTCAACTGGCATCAAGCGGATACACTTTCATCTTGGCAGCACATGGTCCTTCTCTAAAATATACCATATATTATGCAACAAAGCAACTCTTAGCAAATATAAAAAAATAGAGATACTACCATGTATTTTATCAGATCATAATAAAATGGAAATCAATGACAAAATAAAAAATAAAAATTTCTGCATCATATGGAGATGGAGCAATATGCTACTGAATGAACAACAGGTCACAAATGGCATCCAGGAGGATATTAAAAAGTTCTTAGAGATAAGTGAGAACACAGACACAATATATAAAAATCTCTGGGACACTATGAAAGCAGTACAAAGAGGAAAATTTATTGCATGGAGCACATTCCTTAAAAGAAGAAAAAGTCAACAAATAAATCACCTCATACTACATCTCAAAGCACTCAAAAAAGAAAAAACAAATCAGCAGCAAAAGCGATAGAAGGCAAGAAATAATTAAAATTACAGTGGAAATCAATGAAATCAAAACAAAAGAAACAATTGAAAAAATTGACAACACTAAAAGTTGGTTCTTTGAAAAAATAATAAAATTGACAGACCATTAAACACGCTAACGAAGAGAAGGAGAGAGAGAACTCAAATTACCAGCATACATGATGAAAAAGGGAATATCACAACAGACACTACAGAAATACAGAGGACAATTAGAAATTATTTTGAAACTTTATACTCCAATAAAATAGAAGACATTGAAGGCATCAACAAAATTCTTAAGTCACATGATCTGCCTAGGTTGATTCAAGAAGACATACACAACTTAAACAGACCAATATCAAGAGAGGAAATAGAAGAAGCCATCAAAAGATTACCAACCAAGGAAAGCCCAGGACCAGATGGATTCATAGCTGAGTTCTACAAGACCTTTAAAGAAGAACTAATACCAATACCCTTCAAAATCAGGAAATAGAAAAAGAGGCAACACTTCCAAACTCATTATATGATGCCAATATCACCCTGATCTCAAAACCAGACAAAGACAATATCTCTAATGAACATAGATGCAAAAATTTTCAATAAAATTTTGTCAAATCAAATACAAAAACATATCAAAAGGATTGTGCACCATGATCAAGTGGGATTCACCCCAGGGATGCAAGGTTGGTTCAACATATGGAAATCAATAAATGTAATTTATCACATCAATAGACTTAAAGATAAGAATCTTATGATCATCTTTATAGACACAGAAAAAGCATTTGACAAAATACAGCACCCCTTTATGTTCAAAACACTAGAAAAACTAGGGATAACAGGAACATATCTCAACATCATAAAGGCCATCTATGCTAAGCCTCAGGCCAACATAATTCTAAATGAAGAAAAACTGAAGGCATTCCCTCTAAAATATGAAACAAAACAGTGATGCCCTCTTTCACCACTTCTATTCAACATGGTTCTTGAAACACTGGCCAGAGCAATTAGACAGATGAAAGGAATTAAAGGGATATGTATAGGAAAAGAAGAACTTAAATTAGAACTATTTGCTGATGATATGATTCTATCCTGAGAAGACCCAAAAAACTCCACCAGTAAACTTCTAGAACTAGTAGGTGAATTCAGCAAAGTAGCAGGATGTATGGTTAAATATATATTTTTACCAAATATATTTAAAATCAACACCCATAAGTCAAAGGCAATTCTGTATATCAGTGACAAATCCTCTGAGAAGAAAATAAGAAAAATTAGCCTATTCATAATATCCTCAAAAAAACAAATGCTTGGGGATCAACTTAACAAAAGTGACAAAAGATCTATAAATTTTTTTCTAAAGAAAGAAATCAAAGAAGACCTTAGAAGATGGAAGGATCTACCTTGCTCTTGGATAGGCAGAATTAATATCATCAAAATTACCATACTAACAAAAGCACTATATAGATGTAATGAAATTCTGATCAAAATCTCAATGGCCTTCCTCATAGAAATAGAAAAAGCAATCATGAAATTCATCTGCAAAAATAAGAGATCCAGAATAGCTAAAGCAATCCTAAGCACGAAGAGTGAAGCAGGTGGTATTGCTATACCAGACCTTAAACTATACTACAGAGCAATAGTAACAAAAACAGCATGGTATTGACACCAAAACAGGCTGGTAGACCAATGGTACAGAATAGAGGACACAGAGACCAACCCACAAAATTACAACTACCTTACATTAGACAAAGGTGCTAAAAGCATGCAATGGAGAAAGGATAGCATCTTCAACAAATGGTGCTGAGAAAACTGGAAATCCATATGCTACAAAATGAAATTAAACCCCTACCTCTCACCATGCACAAAACTCAATTCAAAATGGATCAAAGACCTAGGAATTAAACCAGAGACTCTGCATCTAATAGAAGAAAAAGTAGGCCCTAATATTCATCATGTGGGATAAGACCCCAACTCCTTAATAAGACTCCTATAGCGCAAGAATTAAAACCAAGAATCAATAAATGGGATGGATTCAAACTAAAAGTTTCTTCTCAGCAAAAGAGACCATCTGAGAGGTGAACAGAGAACCTACATCCTGGGAGCAAATTTTTATCCCTCACACATCAGATAGAGCACCAATCTCTGAGTATATAAAGAACTCAAAAAGCTAAACACCGAAAAACAAATAACCCAATTAACAAATGGGCTAAGGACCTGAATAGACACTTCTCAGAAAAGTATATACAATCAATCAACAAATATATGAAAAAATGATCATCATCTCTAGCAATTAGAGAAATGCAAATCAAAACTACTCTAAGATATCATCTCACTCCAGTCAGAATGGCAGTTATTAGAATACAAACAATAATAAATGTTGGTGAGGATGTGGGGAAAAAAGTACACTTACACATTGCTGGTGGGACTGCAAATTGGTGCAACCAATATGGAAAGCAGTATGGAGATTCCTTGGAAATCTGGGAATGGAACCACCATTTGACCCAGCTATTCCTCTTCTTGGACTGTACCCAAAAGACTTAAAATCAGCATACTACAGGGGCACAGTCACATCAATGTTTATAGCAGCATAATTCAGAATAGTTAAATTCTGGAGCCAACCTAGATGTCCTTTAGTGGATGAGTGGTTAAAAAAAATGTGGCATATATACACAATTGAATTTTACTCAGCATTTAAAAAAGAACAAAATCATGACGTTTGCAGATAAAAGGATGGTGTTGGTGAAGATAATGCTAAGTGAACTTAGTCAATCCCAAAAAAACAAATGCCAAATATTTTCTCCTCATTTTGGGGGTAGGGAGGGAGAGCATGGGAGGGATAGATGAACTTTAGATAGGTAAGAGGGGTAGGAGGGAAAGGGAGGCAGCAGGGGATTAGCAAGAATGGTGGAATGTGATGGACCTCATTATACAAAGTACATGTATGAAGACTTGAATTGGGTGTCAACATATTTTATATACAAACAGAGATACAAAAATTGTGGTACATATGTGTGTTAAAAATTGTAATGCAAAAAAACAAAGTACATGTATAAAGGCATAAATTAGCATGAATATACTTTATATAGAGAGATATGAAAAATTGTGCCCTATATGTGAAAAAAAAGTGTAATGCTTTCCACTGCTGTCATGTAGTTGAAAAGAAAAAAAAAAGAAAGAAGAAAGAAAGAAAGAAAGAAAGAAAGCTAGCTTTGTTTTAGGCTAATGTGAGTTAACTAATAGGTATATAAAATAGGATATTAAAATTTAAGTATTAAGGTGATTTTAGTTTTACATGGACTTTTCACCTAATATTTTCTTTTACTTTATAGTAAAATGGTTACAGTCTATTTACTGTAACAGCTCATATTAATAATTCTTTTCATCATTGCTCAGCACTAAAAAAGAATAAGATCATGACATTTGAAGGGAAATGGATGGCATTAGAGCAGATTATGCTAAGTGAAGTTAGTCAATCCCAAAAAAACAAATGCCAAATGTTTTCTCAGATATAAGGAGGTGGCTCAAAATGGGGTAGGGAAGGAAAGCATGAAAGGAAGATTACCTCTGATAGGAAAGTGGGGTGGGAGGGAAAGGGAGGGAGAAGGGGAATGGCATGGATGGTGGAAGGAGACCCTCATCATTATACAAGATACATGTATGAAAACATGAACTTGGTGTCAACATATCTTATATTCAGAGATATGAAAATTTGTGGTATAAAGGTGTATTAAGAATTGTAATGCAAATAACAACAACAACAACAACAACAATAACAATAGAGCTCACGTAAATAAATAAATAAATAAAAATTGAAAAAAAATAATTCTTTTCATTTCTGCCATCCCTCTTTTAAGATGCCTGATCAGAAGGACTATGAAGCAATTGAAAAAAGTGTTCAATATCTCTAGCAATTAGGGAAATGGAAATCAAAACTACATTGATATTTCATCTCACTCTAATCAGAATGGCAATTATCAAGAACACAAATGATAATAAGTGTTAGCAAGGATGTGGGGAAAAAGTTACACTTATATATTGTTGGTGGGACTGCAAATTAGTGCAACCGGTTTGGTAACACATATGGATCTAGGAATGGAACCACCATATGACTCAGCCATCCCACTCCTCATTATATATCTAAAAGATCTACAGTCATCATACCATAGGGATGCAGCTGCATCCATGTTGACAGAAGTATAATTCACAAGAGCCAAACTATGGAACCAATCTAGGTGCCTGTCAAAACATGAATGGGTAAAGACAATATGGTATATATGCACAGAAGAGTATTACTCCACTATAAAAAAACGAATTACAGGGCTGAGGATGTGGCTCAAGTGGTAGCGCGCTCACCTGGCATGCATGCGCTCGGGTTCGATCCTCAGCACCACATACAAACAAAGATTTGTGTCTGCTGAAAACTAAAAAATAAATATTAAAATTCTCTCTCTCTCTCTCTCTCTCTCTTTAAAAAAAAAAAACAACGAATTACATTATGGCATTGGCCAATGAGTATATGGAAGTAGAGACTATCATGCCAAGTGAAATAAACTATAGTAAGAAAGCCAAAGGTTGAGTATTAATGTTTTCTCTGATATGCAAATGCTAGTCCAAAATAAGGGGAGAAAAGAAAAAAATTTTAAAAGGGAGGGGTATTCAATTAAAATAGAAGAAAGATCAGTGGAGTAGATAAAGGGAATTGAGAAGGAGGGAGGAAGATAAGGGAAGATAAGTGAATAAGAGATAAGGGAAGAAATGTGGAATGATTCTGACCCAGCTTTCCTATGTACATATATGAATATACCACAGTGAATAACACCTTTATGCAAATTCACATGGAACCAGTTTTAAAAAAACACAGATAAATAACATAAATATCAGCAAAGTGCTGGGAAAGCATGAGGGAAAGGGGAGGGAAGGAAGAGGGAAAATACAAGGAATTAATTAGAGCAAATTATATTCCATGATTTTATAATTATGTTAAAATGAATGCTTATATTATATATAACTAAACAGAACTAATAAAACCAAAACAAAACAAAATAAAAAACAACTAATCACTGTCACTAATGATCAAATAATTTTTCAGAAACAATGACAAAAAGGAGTCTTTATGATATGATTTCTTAGACCTTTCTAAGTGGGTGAACTTCACTACGGTTTATGACTGAATCTGAATAGTTAAGGGATTAATAATATTTATGCATCTTGAATGTAAATGAGGGCTGATAAGTTGAATTCTGACTATACCCTGGGCTCCCAGAAACTGGAAAATTCCCCCATCCTTGTTTTCTGAAATTCTTCCATCCTTTTATGTTACCCAAAATTGCTTACCGCAAAGTCAAATCCTTCACATGACACAGGTAATACTCTTACCCTTGCTTTCTTAGGACTGAGACCTGCAAATGTTTCCCTTGTTCATCTGTGACTAGAAAAAAAAAAAAAACCACAATCTATCTCTTTTTGCCTTAACTTGCTTTTGGGATAAGACATTGACCTCTCAACTTCCTATTCCTCATGTAAGGTGTGATTAGCTGAGATTAGAACAGTTGGTCCTTGAGAAAACAGCCAGACACATTTCTGTTTATTTCTAATAATTCAAACAATTCCCCAACTGCATATCACATCATCTGTAACCTGTGTAATCCTCCCTATGAGAGTCAAAGGCAAAATCACCCTGTTGAGATACTGGTTTTTGGATGCTTTTCTTAGTGCAGTTATTTGAATAAAATCAATCTCCTTACTTGTTCATTTTTTTTTGTCTTTGACAACATTACTAAAAGTATATTATTTATCAGTTGATTTGGGCATTCCTGTTAGGTACATTAATGATGCATAGTGACTTATAGGACAGCTGGATTGGAGTCTTTAAAAAAAATTAAGCTATTTAGCCAAGTTAGGAACAATGTGAACAGAAGCACTTAAAGTAGATGTGAAAGAATTGACTAACTTTGTTCAATTTTTTTTCAAGAAGATTTTACATGTCTTTCCAAAAACTAGAAAGTAATGCTGAGATGTGCTATTAATTTATTTAGGGGATAGTTTCATAATTAAGTAATCATATTTGTGAAACATATTAACCTCCTACTATGTGTCCAGTGCAATACATGGTGATATTTCATAAGACAAATTTGACTGATCTTCTCCTTGCCAGTCTGATCTCATGGACTCTCTATATGAATTAGCTTTGCCAAAAGAGTCAAGACTCACATTTTAATTTCAATTCTGCTTTTCATTCTTATAACCACCAATCTGGTTGACCTTCTTCCCATATGCTGGGCTTTCTACTTCCTCTATATCTTCAAGTTTCTGTCTACAGTAGGCTTGCGGCCTCTCCATTCCCCATGTAGTTGACAGTGCAGTTTGATCTTATAATTCAGCAGTGGGCTTAGCACCTCTTGGGTTTTGAATTTGCAACCTTCTTTTCTATTCATCTTCATGCCACAAATTTCGGCAGGAATTCATATCGTTCCTACACTATTTTTGAGAAAATGAAGGCCCAGAGAAACTAAGCAATTTGTCCAGACAAACATTAAGAAAGTAGCAAGCTAGGATACAATTTATTCACAGAAAAATAGCCCGGGTACACAAATATATAGTTTATAACATTATTACTTTTATATCTCTTAGAGAACATGATTCCTCAAAATAGAATAGTTCTTTGAATTCTACTTTTTATCCTCCTATCCATATATCACAAATGATATAGCTATCATGGCCCAGTTGTCAACAAAACTCTTCCTCTTCCCATATTCTTCAAGAATTTGGCTGATTCCCCCAGGTTTCTACTCACTGTGAACATTACTTCATTTTATTCACCAAGTCCTTTCCTTCTTTTTCTTGATACTCTGCTCCTGCAGCTCTCTGTTCAGTGAGATTCTCTCTCAGATAAGCTGGTAGCTTATCTGAAAGGGTAGAGTTCTCTCTTCTGAGGGTAAAGAAGATTACATTTTGTGGGAAATGCAGGAAGAAGAGAGTGAGAAATGTTCACTCAAATATAAACAAACATAGGCTATTCACTCACAGCTTACTATAGCAAGGGAGTTCTCTCGGGGTTCTGGGAGAATTGGTGCGCGGAGCCGGGTGGAGGCAGGGTGTTCACGGGAAGTGTGGGTAGAGTGTCGGTGAGAGTTCGGGAATAAAGAGTTGCTGTTTGAATCTACAAGGCTTTGTGGTGGCTCGGTTATTTTGTGCCCAGCCAGACTGCGGCATTAGAGTGGGGGCTCTATCAAATAAATTAGTATCCAAGATCTATGAAAATGGGACTTTAACACAAGAGACATGAGAAGAATATCCTCAAGCTGATGGAGAAGGGCAATCTCAGCATGACAGTTGTACATTGGGTTTTGAGATAAGCCACTCAAGGACACATGAATTCAGAAGATTCCAGGAGAGATTTCTGAAAGATTTAACCATCTGATGTGGTTTAATGAATTGAAAGAATAATAATTTGGGTTGAAATATGAGTAACTAAGCAAATGAAAAACAAAATGAGACAGCTTCTACCTACCTCTCCCCCAATTTATTTTATATATTCTAATATCTCATCCCTTTCTATTATGAAAATGGAAGAGCAACTGTACAGTGAATATCATATCCATAAGCAGCTTCTTAAAATTGATCTCTGTTGCACACATATTGCTTCACAGTAATAAGTATTCCAAATAAGCACAAAAAGAATAGAGGTGCTCTGTATATTGTCACTGTTGTAGTCAAATTGTTAAAAAAAAGATACAAGTAGTCAGTCATGATCATAAACAGGAACTATTACACACATGAAGACCATGTCTCTTCTTGTTTTACACTCACCCTATCAATCATGCTTTTTTTTTTTTTTTGCCTTACATCCTGTGCTCACTCCATGCTTTATCCTCTGTTAATTAACTTGCTCTATATATTCATTGTGATCCAAACAAACTTTCAAGAAGTTAATTCATGGAGACTGAATGCTGATTTTAATGTTTATAAGGAGAGACAAAATATCAGAATGGGTAAAACAATGCTGGGGATGAACAAAGCTGGAGGGCTGACAGCACCTCACTTCTAGACCTGCTGTGAAGCAACAGTTATTAGGACGGTAGGATATTGGAGAAAGAATAGAAAAATAGATCAATGGAGCGGAATGAAGAGCCCAGAAACAGACCTGTATCAGTACAGCCAATTGATGTATAGTAATGGAGCAGAGGCAACACAGCAGCATGGAGCATAGATCCTTCCTGCAAGTGGTGCTGCAGGACCTGAACATCCACATCAGCAAGGCTACAACACATGTAGAAGGAGAGACTCAGAAAGGAGTAGAAGGGGGAAGAAAAAATACTTGTAGAAACAAGTGCTAGAAACTTACCAAATTTGATATAAAACATAGACCTCTGGATTCAATGTTTCCCCTTTGTAAGCTAAAAACAAACATATCCATTTCTAGACATATCACAGTCAAACTGTAAAAAGGCAAAGAGAGAATCTTAGAAATATCAGAGAAAAACTTCTCCTCATGCCAAAGGGGAGCTCAGTGAGTTTATCAGTTTACTTTCAATCAGACACAATGGAAGGAGGTAGTGGGGTAGCATATTCCAATGAAAAATGGGGTACAGATCATCCAAAGAGTCCATGTCCAAAAAATCTGTCATTGAATAATGAACAAAAGTAAAGATACTCCCAGACAAAGATAGCTTGAAAATATATTCTGCCAGAAGCACTACCCTACAAGAAATTCTAAAGGAAGGCTTTGGAATGGAAGAAAATGTTCGTTTGTTATAGGCCGGGATATATAGGCCTTGACCAGACAAACTTCATTTTACCCTAAGACTCCATTTCATATGAGAAATGCTTCTCTATTGAGAAAACTCCACCTCTGATATCCTGATATTGCTTAGTACACCCTGCTTAGAAACACACAGCTTGGGAAAATATTTGTTATTCTTATACAATGTAATTGTTCTCTTTTTATATCTCATTTTCCCCCCACAGTACCCTGACTAGTCTGGGTCATTCTGACACACTCTTTACATTGATATGGTTTTTTTCTCACTGTTGGCCTGCAGAGTTTTGCTATAAGACTGCACCCTACCTTTTACAAGGGTTTGAAGGTTGCTACAAAGTCCTCTACAAGAAGATGACTTGCCTACTGCCCTTCCAACCTGCTGGTGAATATAGGTTCTCGGTGGACACAACATCTTTTGTTTGTATGTGCTGCTGAGGATCGAACCCGGGCCGCACGCATGCCAGGCAAGCATGCTACCGCTTGAGCCACATGCCCTCTATGCTGAGTTGATGCAAGGCAAGAACATAGTGTATAGAAGATTTGGAATTTCAAAGAGAAGAGATCCTGAACATAATGATCCCTAAGAAATAAAAATTCCAGAGATAAAAACTATGACATTGATGAAACTCAAGAAGAAATCTACAAGGAAGCAGGTGATGTCTGAGTTCCAGGGGGAAAAGAATACTAAATATATTAAGGTCTTCTCTGACAGGGTTAGCAGGTGGAGTTGAAAGGAAGAATCTAGAAGGCCCAGGAGGGTGGAGGAGATGCTGGCTGGAGGGCAGGGAAAGGGTGTGGTTTGCCTCTTCTTCTTGCCTCTCCCCAGTGTAGGTACCTTATGATGAGAGGGCACAGCTCTGTGACACAGGCCTGGGCCCTACTCCCCATTCCTGAAGAGAACTCTCAGGACTCATTTGTCTGAGTGAGACCGTGCTATTTAGATGATGGAGAATCCATCTTTCCTCTAAATACCATTAATGCTGCAAGGCTGAACCCCAACTTCACCACCTGGGCAATAGATATGATCCTTGCCTTTGTGTGTGGACTGGGGCTGTTTCTCCCTTTTTTGCCCCACCTCCAGGGTATCCATCCTTCCCACCACCAAGGAAAAAAGAAAAACTAAGGAAGGTAAGAAACTCTCAGGACAAACCCAATAAACAAACAGACAGAAAAAGATTCTCTTTTGTCTACTCTTCTTTCTACTTTTCCAAAATAAGTAGACACACTTCAACAAAGAGAAATCTAAGGACAGAACAGAGAATCATTCTGGGACAGGTAGGGCAGGGCAGGAGAGATTTTCTCCTATCAGAAGGTTTCTCACTAGGGTTTCTCCTATCTGACGCTCTCAGACCATCTATGTGGTGACCTGCAGCTCACCACATGGATGAGGTCTGGACTCCTGAGATTGTTGGGAAACTCTGGAGAAGAATAGGTCATGAGCACTGCTCCATCAGTCACCTTCTCCTGGTGAGTATCTCTGGAACAAGCCTTTCCTCTGTTTTGGGCTGATGTGAGGGCTGTGCTGAGCCCTGAGGGCCTCCATCACAGGCTGGAGTACCTCTGGCCTTAGGAAGCAGAACCCGGCCTGGTAACTGAGAAGAACTTGTGGAAATGAGTCTGTTCTTGAGTAGAGGATCAGTGACTGAGGATATCCATGGTGTAGTTTATTTAGAAAATCTCCTTTTGTGTTTTCCAAAGAAGAAAAATGAAGCATTTTGCCACTTAAATGTTATCTGAATAAAGAGTTTCCACTAGCTAACTGTAGAAAGGCATGCTGTTGCGAAACATGGAATGTCTGTAACTAGATTAGGAGAATAGAGAACTGGGTCCCAGCCTATTTTTTGTTCTTGTCTGTTAGAATGATAAGGTAAAGAAGGTTCTGTGCAAGAGCAGGAAGAAGAGTGGCACTCAGAAAGGTAAGGCCATGCCCTTCTACCCCAGAGGTGGCTTGTTGTCCTCTTTCTCCAAGGGACCAGATTCACACTCCCAGAGGATGTCAGCTGCAGAGACCTGAGAGGGAGGATGCTGGAATAGAATTCATCAAAGGAATTCAGAGACATTGTTCATGTTCTGTGCCTAGAATAAAGGTGTGGTGGGCCAGGAATGAGTGATGTCCAGTAGGGTGGTGTGAGCAGCAGTGGAGCAATAATGCCTAGATATAGAGGTGGGACTTTCAGGTCCACTGTGGACAAGCTGTTTCATTTTGTTAAGGCCAATTTCTCTTTGAGGTAACCCATCTTTTCTCCCCTATAAGGTAAACACTATAAGGTGAGGATGATGGAGGTTGGTGGAGGTAAAAACACCCTATATATGATAACATGTGGCTCCTTTATATCACTCTCACTGGTCATTTGGAATTGGACACTGATGCTTGGCCTCCAGTCTAATCTCCCACGATCTCCCCCAAAGGGGCATTCCACTTAACATCTTGTAAAATCTGGGATCCTCCTTTCTCTACCACAATTTATTTTCCATTCCCAGCTTCTGGCAATCACCTGAAGAATCTGAAGGAGAGTCAGAATCTGATTTTACTTCTGCAAAGGTGAGGAATTTTCCAGTTCTCTGTGTTCTTCCATCAGGATCTGTAATGTGATCCCCCGAGACTCCAGGTTGACCTGGTAGAGTAGAATGTGACTAAATCCCTGGTGAATAGCAAGAGCTTGGTGAACCCAGTGTGTAGGGCAATGGAGGGTCCAGAGGACACAGGTGCTCACCCCTGCCCAGACTCTTGGTCTTTCCTTCTCCTGGCTACAGCTTGTGCCTTTTGTCTCCTGCAGCCTTCTGGGAAATCTCTGGGACAAGGACAGTTCTCCTCAACTGTTCCATGAAGATGCCTCAGGTGAGGCGTTCAAGCAAAGGCCTGCTGGAACCCACGAGGTACCTTGTCAATATTTTGAAGATCCTTCTCCTACCACCTTGTCCTCATTAGCTTCTCTAGCTCCTCTGACCAAACACACTCTGCCTCTGGCCTCATCCTTATCAGAAAAACATGAAGACAAGTCTGACTTGAATAGAATCTCACTGGACATTATCACACAGAGCCCCCTTCCAAATCACTCATATTGGGCATCTCTGATCACAGCCATCTCAGGCCTAGACTGCATAAGTTATTCAATTTCATTCCTCTCCTAATGGTGGGCAACTGCCAAACTCTTATTTTCTCTACCTGGGTACATGGCAAATTCAAGTAAGAGCATCTTTTTCACCATCCATCAGACCCCACACTCTGGGTAGGTAGAGTCTAGAGGCCTCTCTTTCACCAACTCTGATATACAGGTGCTACTAGAGATGCTAATCACCAAAAGAGCAGAACTAAAAATGTAGAAGAAAAACGCTAAAAATGGGTCCTCTGTCAAGCAAATGAGTCCAGATTACACCGTGTATTCTCTGGGAAACATGTTGAAGTCACTGGGTGGCAAGAGAGACACCACTGCACAAGCATTCTGGAACACAAAAAAGAAATTAGAGCAGCTTTGTGATTCTCAGGATTTCTATTACCACAAGGCCTTGGTGGGACCTTTAGAGCAAAAATACAGCCAGCTGTTCTGGGGCCTTGCCCTCTCTGCACAGTGAGTCCCTGGTGGCTACTGCTTGAGTATCTAAGGGGTCTTCTACTTCATGATGTAAAGTTGTAGCATTTAACAAAGTCTCAGAATCTCTCTTGGTTCAATATCAGGATGAAGAACTTCTATAGCTTGGCCCAGGAGGAGGCCCAATACCAACTTTTGGCACAAAATTTGTCCCCATTTATAGCTCAGGGTCAGACCCTGTTTAGCACTTCATACTCTTTGCCAAAGCTACCACCTTTTTCTTCATCCAGATTAAGACTGGCAGAACAACTTGCACTAAATCTGAAAAGGAGGCACAGTCTTTCATTCCAACTGAAGATCAACATTTGGAATGTTTCTTGCAGAACCCACTGAAATGGAAGAAGGTCTTATTCTCTGAAATTCAAAAGACTCAGGAAGTCATTAACCAGCCCATTCTCAACCTTTCCCAGGGAATCTGGGCCTCCAAAATTTCCAACTCTGCCCCCATTGTTGCTGGGGACTCTAATAGCCAGGAGCTACAGAAGAAACTCCAGCAACATATTCAAAAGAGTTTAATCAGTGATAAACAACAGTTAGGCCCTCCCTGTAGATTTCTAGCATCTCAGGAACAGAAGCAGCCTCAGGATAATTTTCCAGAAAAGAGTCAGTGTCAAAAAAATGATAAGTCTGGGCCCTCCCGGCCCACTCAGTCAGCACTTGCTGGTAAAGGTATGCTGAAGATGGAGTCTAAGCATACTGAAATAACTCTGTACACTGGGCTCCATAACATTAAAACTAGATTTCCCAAGTAAGGGTCTAGAGCCAGAACTGCAGAGGCAACCAGTAGATCTATCCTGGAGCTCAGGAAGCACTTCAGGGAAGGTTCAAAATGATAATAGGGAGGATTCAGAAAGTTACTTGAGGAGGAACAGGAAGGGTGTTTCAGAAAGTAACTTATCTATAGGCCCAGACAAGAAAATTCTGGAAAAAATCCTGCAAGACCATCTGGGCAGAAAGTTAGTGCAGATCAAGGAGGGTATGATACTTGTATGTGTGCTTGGATCCTAGCTTACTGCCAACTATGTTTTTCCAAAGTCCAATGTGCACACAAAACCCATCCATCTGGCCTCATCCAAGTACCAGCAATCCTATGTGAACACCTTCCAGGAGCTTTCCTTCCTTGACTCAGGAACTCACCTGAAGCTAGAAACAGATACTATCAGGTCTCAGGTGAGGCACAAGTGGAGTCCATACCTCCAGGCTCTTTATCCCATTAATTGCAACTTAGGTGGGGCTCAAACCTCACCCCTTCCACAGCCTGTTTTTCCCTTTTCAGGCTCCTGTGACTACAGGGCAATTTCCATTGCCAAGCTTGCCAGTCTCCTGGAAGAACGTCCTCAGAAAGGTCTGGGAAAGAAGGTAATAAGAAAAATTTCCTTTCCCACTTTGCAGAGTCCCTTTTCTTCTCCCTCACTTTCTGAGGAGCACAGGACCTGGAGAGGAACCCCACTGAATGGCAATCATAGGACCTCAGAGAGCTGCATGTCTTCTCAGCCCCATACCTATGATCTTCTGCGCATGAAACAGCCAAGTAGAGATATTAGGGGGATTGAAAAAGCTAGCCTGGAGCCCTGTCCAGGCCTGGATATGTCCAGGAATGAGACACAGAGAGTAAAGATGTGGCCTCAGGAGACCCATGTCAAGGTGTGACAATGCTGGAAATTAAAGTAGGGACCAATCTTCAACAGCTGAAAAGACCAAGGAGAGAGACCTGGAGAAGGAGAAATTCTTTGAATGGGAAGTGACAGTGGGAGCCTCTGTGATGGCAAACTCCCAAACCATCAATGTGAATCTGAAGAACTCAGGGTCTCTGGAAAACAGGAAAAGCACCTCCCCTTCTAGAATTTCTATTTCACAGGATCCAGGAGACCCAAACCTGAGAGCAAATGTTTGTCGTGCTGTTCAGCTCAAAGTGGAGTTTGAGTCAGAGAAGCAACCGCAAGACCAGGTCACTGGAGTCCTGAAAGACTGCCACACTGATGAACTCTCCACCATAGATATCTCACCTTCTCAGGCATTCCTGTCCAGCTCTTAGAGCTTGTCAAGAATTAATAAGTCAATTTCCCAATATCTATGTGATGATGTAATGAAGGGAGAGAGCAGCCAGGGTCAGGAGGAATCCAAAGTCACAAATGTTGAGGTTCCAGGAAAGGATGAGAATGAAATGCTTTATCCAAATGTTAAGAGAAAGGGCTTTGAGAGGCCCAGACCAGGAGAGGAGAAAGAAAGTTCCCAAGAATGTGGGTTAAGCCCTTCTGCCAAGGTCAAGGAATTAGAAACTATTTCAAGCAAGTCCTTCCCTTGCCTTCCAGAGAACAGATAGTATACTCCAGGAAGCTATGTCAAGGAAAAAATGGACTTTCTGCTGTCTTTTAACATTTATATAAAAAAAAGAGAGAAAGGGTTCCTGAATAAAGTCAAGGCCCTGAAAGCTACTACCCAGACCCAGAGATCAGTCACAAGACAAATATCCAAGGACACTGGTGTGGTTGAACACCAGGCCCTCATGACTGTTGTTGGACAGATCCTGAGGAACAAGCTGGGACTTCAACATAGAAGTGATCCGACAGAGTTAAATGGTCATAAAGAGAACCCCACACCCTGGTGGGTGGGCAATCCTGTCAACCCAGGGTTCTTCCTACCCAGAGCAAAGGCAAATGATTAGAGAGATATTGCCTCTGCCCAAGCTAGTCCCAAGGGTCACAGCCCCAAGAACAAGTAGATCAGAGACAGTAATTGGACCTGGAAGCCTAGGAATCATAAACCCCCCAATCACTACCTTCCAGCATAGGCCAATTGGGATAAGCACTTCAAGCCACCTTCACCACTACCCAACATGTGTTTTTCAAAATGGTGTCCTTCATGGTCAACCAAGTCCTATTTCCCAAGATTTTCCTGGTGGAAAACCTTTCAGAAAAAAATTGAGCACATTATGAGAAAAACTGTCATCATGTGAACCCATTTTCTAATGACTAATGGCTTCTTCCTTTTGAGATTTCTATTGATTCTATTACTTCTTAATAAACATTTTTTTTTTCTCATCAGATATATTGATTTTTGTCTGTGCCATACTGTAAGGCAGGGAAAGGGGTCAGTGTCTTCTCTTCCTCATAGTAGCTTCTAGAAGGAACAGGACATTCAGAGGACCTACCCTAATCTCAAATTCTCTCATTGTACATGAAGGATTCCTCATTCAGTCATTATAAAAACAAACAATAGAATGCCTGAGCCTTCTCAGGATGAGGTAACCCTGTGAAGCCCCCACTCCACAGTCTGACTTAATCAGTCTTTCCCTCTCCCTGGATTGGGGAATGGGTATATAAAGGAACCAGAGAGTCCAGTAGCTTTACATATCACAAAGTAGGCAGGGAAATGTTGGGGCAGAATTAGTGTGTTGGTCTTAAAGTTAGAAAAATCTTGCTTCTTAGATTTTCTAGTGGGAAATAGAGTATGTTTGATGGGGAAGCCTCTTCTCTCCCTGATAAAAGCTTGGAATGTAGATGGGACCTGCCAACCCCCCTTAGCTCTGCCTTAACGACATGGCAGTATCACTAAACTCCACTTCTGCTTCCATCAATTTCTAGAGCAGCAGCCAGGATAGAACTTGCAGTTCTGCATATAGGTGGGGGCTACAGAGTGCTGTTGAGTGCTGCATGGCCCCTGTTCCTCATCTGTCTTCTCCTCTAGAAGGGACTGTGTGTACAATAACCATCTGATAGTAGAGCATGATAGATCTAAAGTAGAATGTGGAGAATAACTGAAGTTTGGGGCCAAGAAAGGAGGAAGAGTAGAATTGGGTGCCATAAAGAGTGCCATTGACAGGAAGCCACTGCCCTCCCAGTGCTAGCTAACAGGCTAGCATGAGGAGACCATATGGGCTGAGCTATTTACTGGTTCATCCTGGACCCATGCCTGGGTCACCCTGCTGTGGTTATCAGACCACAGGCCTGGAGAAAGCCATTTAGCTCCAACACACACTAGAGAGAAAGCAAAGTTTTCAAGTAAGGAAGGTTAATTTCCTAAGAGTAAACTTATTAAGTCTGATCTGCACATATTTGCCTCTATATTTAACATACATCCGGCACTTCTAAACATCTAGACAGACTAGAAGTTTCAAGTTAAGGACTCAATTTGTCCACTATGTACACGATAGTCTTGAATAAACTAGACACTGTTAACAATATTTCTAATTTGAAAATGTCTTCAAAATATGAGCATTCTGGTCCTTCACCCACTTAGTGGGCTATAATGCTCAAATTTTCAGAAGACAATCCTTCCTAGGAATTTTAACAAAAAAACGTATAAAATTTGTTTACTAATTCTACTTTTGTCATACACTAGCAACCTCATTAACACCTAGAAAGACTACATATAGACTAGGACTTGTTTGTCCTTTATATACACTATAAACAGAGCACAGTTAAACATTCGCATAGACGTAAGTTACAACTCTTGCCTCATCTTAAGCACACTGGCATGGTGCTCCCAAGGACCAGCACACAACTCTGTACTAGTCAACAGGGGGTTTGGATATTGTCCTCCTCCCCGCAAACATTTCATAGGAATTTTATCAAAAAGAAATTTACAAAATGTGTTCTATTTTACCACTTCTACTTTTAACATTTCAGGTACTTTATAACATCAAGAAAATCTAGATATTTAAAAAAATTATTTTGCATTTTCAATTACATATACAGTAAGGAGGAATAAAATGCATACACAAAACAATGGTTATTATAAAAAAAAATTCTTGTACATAACACCAGTCTGGCACAGGACCTCCTTCTCACAAAGTCTTCTCCATATCCTCTAACCCACTGAAGAAATGTGGACAAGTGTCACTCCTAGAGGTGGTCTAACAAATCCATTTCAAACTCACTTCCAGAAGACATTTTGATTTTTTAGACAAATGGGAGTTTACAAAAGGTTATTTTCTAACTATCATATGTTGGGCAACCTCTTTACATTTAGAATGTCCAGTGTAGCACAAGTTTTAAAAGGTTGTGTGTGGGGGGTGGGGTGGGGGGAATTGAGAGCAGTTTTTTCATATTATATACATAGGCCTTCTACAAACTGCTAGTAAAGTTCACAAAGGGTGGTGGGCATTTCCAATTGGTCAAATACAGTATGTTACTCTAACCTTTTCTCTCTTTGGTCTTAGGAGCACCAATCACCCTGGGTCACTAACTGTTCCACCCATTGTAGTCTGGGATTCTGCTCACCTTCCAGGGCATTTAAGGCCCTTGTTTGCCTTGTAGAGGAGCTAGCACAGAGCTGTCATGGGTGTGGGGGGCGCCCTAGTCTGCACATTTCCACTGTCCAATGCATGCCATAGCTCTTGGGCCCTCAAAGCCCCTGTTGGCCTCCTAGGTGTTTGGTTGGCCACCATTCTCACCAGACCAGGAAATGACCACTGCCACCTGAAGGTGCCACGTGCTCAGCAGCGGCTTTGGTGGGTCAGAGAGGATTGGGTCAGGACACCCCATACCTCCTGAGGTCCAACAGTGGCTGCAGCCATCAGGTCATCCACCAAGGGGGATAGGCTCACTGGTTTTTCAGTCTGGGTCAGCCAGTAGGCAGTTGCAGTGGGAGCTCCAGGGGGTCTGCAGGACAGAGGCTATGGCCAGTCCATGGGCCCCCAGCTCACCTGCCAACCTAGGGCGGGAGGTCCCCAGAGGGTGGGGTGGGGATGGGGAGACAAGGCCGTGCTCTGTTTCTCACCATGTCAAATAGGATCTTAAAAACATATGAGAAGCACCATCTATGATCTTCTCCTGTGTTCTATCTTCAAGCCAGCAATGGGGTATCAAATCCCCTGTACTTCAAATCTCTCTGACTTTTTCTTCTGTTGTTCATGTCTCTTCTGTCATAAGACACAGACCTTCTGCTCAAAATACAAAAAATCATTCTTATTCAAACAGTAAAGTCCAAAGTCTTCACCATGTTTAAAACACTCAATACCTCCTTTCTCTCAGCACTTCCCTCTTACCTCATTCTTACTCTTCTGTCCCCTGCTCAGGTTACCTCTCTTCTCTGTCTTGAACATGCCATGGTCTCACCTCAGTTTCTTTATACTTGCTGTTTGTCTGCTCTTGGAATTTTGACTTAGACATTTACATGACCCAGTTTTGGCTTCCTTCTGCTCTGCTAGCCATAAGAACTTCACAGAATGTCTTACTTAAACAAAAACAGAACCATACTCGCCTCCCTATTTTTCACTCTTCATTCTCTTTTCTACTTTATTCCATTTTTAGAAATTATTTTGAAATATTTTTAGATTTAAGGAAGAAGTCTAGAGAGTATATCATTGGTATAATTCTATTAAATAAACCATACAATTAATTTGGATTTTACTATTTTTACATTCCTGGTTTGTTTTAGTTTCATTATCCAAAAAAACAAAAACAAAGGAGAGGCATTATTTTGCATTAGTCATCATGACACCTTCATCTCCAATAATATATGGCAGTCTTTCAGCTGCCCCTTGTTTTTTATGACCTTGAGACTTTCCATGAGTACATATCAGCTATTTTTAGAGTGCTGTGTGTAGGATTTGGGGAAAGAAGAATATAGAGGTGAGGAGATATTTTTATCATAACAGATGGGGATGAGGTATCACTGAAGAAGTTAACCACAACTACTTGGTCAAAGTCATGTATGCTAGGTTTAACTACTATAAAGTATTACTTTTCCCTTCCATGTTATATATATTAAATCTGAATCATGAAGCCATGCTGGCATTTAAGGGGAAGTCAATTAAACCCCACCTTCTGGAAGCAGAATTTGTGGCTCTACATTAATATCACTGCAGTAACTGGTCAAAAATACTTTGAAGTTTTGCAAATATTCTATTTCTTCTTCAAGTTTCACTCATTAATAAAGATCCATCAGTGGATGTCCCCAAGAGCAACTATTACTATTGTATTCTAAAGGTAATTTTTTATTTATTTCACTTTTCCTATAGGTTATTTGAAATTCTTCAGTGGAAAAGATTTACTTCTTCTCATTTATTTAACAACTTATATATAAGTTTATATATAGTATAAACTCATATTTATATTTTATGTTAGGTTGTGATAGATTATCATATATTTTGCCTCTTAGATTGTGTCAGCATTGGCAATTGGTGCTTCTTTCAAATCAGCTAAAAGAGAATACTTGGGGCTGAAGTTGTGGCTCAGAGGTAGAGCACTCACCTAGCATGCGTGAGGCACTGGGTTCGATCCTCAGCACCACATAAACAAATAAAGATATTGTGCCCACCCAAACTAAAAAATAAATATAAAAAAGAGAATGCTTATTGATCTAATCCTCACCAGCACTGGATATTTTCATTTTAATAGGGGTATACTCATGTTCTACTGAGATTCTAAACTTTCATTTCCTTAATAATAATAATAATGGCAATGTTTTTATGTTTACTTGATGTTTCTATATCTTCTTTTGTGATACTCATGCTCAAATCTTTTGCCCATTAAATTGGATTGTTTGCTTTATAAGTTTCAGTTTTAAATGTTGTTTATATACTTGGATACAAACTTTTATAGGATACATAGTTTGCTAATATTTTCTCCTTGGATACAAACTTTTATATTTTCTCATTGGATACAAACTTTTATATGATACATAGTTTGCTAATATTTTCTCCTAGTTTGTCCTAATTTTTGTCTCTTGTAACAGTGATTTTACAGAGTAAATATTTTTAAATTTGATAAAATCTACTTTTTCAGTATATTTCTTTTGCAGATTGTGCTTGTGGCAATTATTTTTCCTAAAAATTCACCATTAAATCCAAATCCATACTCATTTTTTCTCCTAGGCTTTGTTATAGTCATTTATAGTTTTATATTTTACTTTTAAGTTTATAGTCTATTTAGGTTCAATTTTTGTAAAAGGTATGAAATACATATCAGGGTTCATTTCCCTGCTGCAGAACAGCCAATTATTAATACATCATCCTTGAATTGCCTTCGTATGTTTGTCAAAAGCCAGCTGAACATATTTGTGTGCATCTATTTTGGGGCTCTCTATTCATTCCATTGATCCATGTGTTGGACCTTTACCAAAACCACTATTTCTTCAATACTATTCCTTAATAGTAAGCCTTGTAATTGGGCAGTTTATGTCCTTTAACTTCATTGTGTTTCATAAGTGTGTTTGGCTACTCTGGTTCTTCTACCTTTCCATCAAAGTTTTAGAGTAAACTTGCCACAATATTTTTAAGCCTTCTGGGATTTTCATTGGAAGTGCAATGAATGTATAAATCTCAATGAGAATATCTGGTACTTTTAACAATACTGAGATTTTGTATTTAAGGATATTTTGTTAGTGTTTTACTTAAATCTCTTCTTTCACCTTGTTTTGTAGTTTTCAGCATATACATCTTGCATTTATCTTCTTAAAGTTTATACCTTTGTACTTAATTTTTGCTTCTATTTTAGATAAACATTTTATTGATTTTTTAAAAAAAATAAATGACAGTGGAATGCATTACAATTCTTATTACACATATATGTATTATACATATATTACATATATGTATTAAACATATATATATATATATATAAAACACATTTTTTCATATCTCTGGTTGCATATAAAGTATGTTCACACAAATCTGTGTCTTCATACATGTACTTTGGACAATGATGAATATCATATACCACAATCCTTGTTAACCCCTGCCTCCCTTTCCCTCCCACCCCTCTGCCCTATCTAGAGTTTGTCTATTCCTCCCATACTCCCCCTCCCTACCCCAATATGACAGCCTCCTTACCTGAGAGAAAATATTTGGCATTTATTTTTTGGGATTGGCTAACTTCACTTAGCATTATCTTCTCCAATGCCATCCATTTACCTGAAAATGCCATGATTTTATTCTCTTTTATTGATGAGGAAAATTCAATTATGTATATATGCAACTTTTTAAATCCATTCACCCACTGAAGGGAATCTAGGTTTGCTCCACAGTTTAACTATTGTGAATTGTGCTGCTATGAACATTGATGTGGCTGTGTCCCTGTAATATGCTGATTTTAAGTCCTTTGGGTATAGACTGAGGAGAGGGATAGCTGGGTGAAATGGTGGTTTCATTCCCAGGTTTCCAAGGAATCTCCATACTGTTTTCCATATTGGCTGCACCAATTTGCAGTCCCACCAACAACATCCTCACCAACACTATTGTTGTTTGTCTTCATAATAGCTTCCATTCTGACTGGAGTGAGATGAAATCTTAGAGTAGTTTTGATTTGCATTTCTCTAATTGCTAGAGATAATGAGCATTTTTTCATATATTTGATGATTGATTGTGTATCCTCTTCAGAGAAGTGTCTGATCAGGTCACTGGCCCATTTGTTGATTAGGTTATTTGTTTTTTTGGTGCTTAGCTTTTTGAGTTCTTTACCCATTCAAAATAACTAGTAATTGAGTTAAAAATCTAATTTTTTCCTTTTACACTAAAGAGAAGACATCATATGGCTAAAGACATTTTCTTAGTTCACCAGAGTATGCCCAGATAATTTTTCCTTAATTCTGTTTTCAGATAATTAAAAAAAAATTATCTCCAGTCATTGTATCACTTAACATCATGACTACCACTAATACTACAAACAACAAAAGAAAACATGTCAGAGTAGTAATGAAGCTCATAGGTATTAAAAATTATATTTACCAAACCCAATAACTAATGATGTTCAAATTAGTGTAGTCTTTAGAATGAAAATTTACTTTTCTGAAGCCACTTGACTGATGAAAACATAAGAAAAATGATGTCTGTATTTAACAAACAGAATATTGTTAGTTAAATGTAAAAGCCAGATCATTTATTTTGTAATTTTATGTTTTATTTTGCAATACTATAAATTGAGATGGTAATGGTCTAAAATGTAACAAACATAAACTCTTGGATCCTGTGATAGCCATAACATTTCCCAAGTTTGAGAGTTTAGGTTGTTTATGCTGCAGAACAAAAAGAATCACAACACACTACCATATGCACATAATACACATCTCTCTCACATTCATACACACACATATATAAATATATATGTAAACATAAACCACATATGCCTCTACACCTACACATATAGACACATGCACACTTATGTACCCAATAATACCCCTAAATATTCACTAGTCATAACATTTATACACATTTGTACATAAACACCTGCTCACGCAATTTGTGTTCAAGCAGACAAACACACATCTACACACAAACATACACAGATGAGCCATACATACATTACCCGTCCACACACATATCCAATTGTGTTAGTCAGCTTTGTGCCACTAAGACCAGAGTGTCTTACAAGAATAACTTAGAGGAGTAAAGAAATATTTTGGCTCAGTTTCTGAGGTCTCAGTTCATGATTGGCTGACTCCTTTCTTCTGGACCTGGGGTAAGGCAGAACATTATGGAAAAAGGGCATGATGGAGGAAAGCTACTCAGGTCAAGGCAGCTGGGAAGCAGAAAGTGAGGAAGGGACCTGGAATAGATAAAGTTCCCAAGGTCAAGCTCCTGGTGACCTACTTCTTCCAGCTATGCTCCACCTGATTAGTTAATACCCAGTAGTCCATTTGAATGATTAACCCATCCAATAGCTTAATCCACGAATCTGGATCCCAACATGTAGACATTGCTGTGCTATCTAGCACATGAGCTTTGGGGAATATTCCAGATTCAAGCTATAACACTAATTCCAGATCCAATCCATGTCCCAAAATAATTTAAAAGTTGGACTTCTATAAATATGAAATCATTCTAATAACTGAGATTTCAAAATCAAGTAAAATATTTAAATATTCATTTGAACAACTAAATTTTAAGCAAAGAAAATATCCTTGAAAATGCTCTGAGTGTTATAAACTGAGAAAATAAATTGTGAACCATAATGTTCTCATTTGGAAAGCAATTCCATTTCATCCCAACCTGTTTTTCTATTCTCTCTCTGCCCCAATTTTCTCTTTTCCTCCCCTCGTGTGATGTGTCATCTTGACTTGAATGTAGAAAAAACTTTTATGCTGAAAGTAACCAGCAATTTATAGGCTGATACCAATGACTGGGCTATTAGTAGGAATAAAATTAATCCGTAAATTCTAGCATTCCACTGTTGTTAATGTCACTCCAAGTGTAAACAGACAGAAAGAATATGTGTTATCTTAAGAGTAATAATACTTTATAAATTCATCCTTGGAAATGAAAAGATACCACACATAGAACAAGCTCAAGAACTGAGAAAATATATTTCTTTTAATTTTCAATAAGTTTCTCTTTAAGAGAAAAAAAGTATGTAAGGAAATAGGGCTATCTCAGATCCTCAATTACTCAAAGACCATCACTGACTTGCTGTGATTCACCTCTACTCAGTGGAGGAAACAGAATATGAAAAGAACTACAAAGGAACAGCAGGCTGGCCAGCACATCCTACCACTGAGTGACCAGAAATAAAAGCTTGTCTTTCTAAGGTTGAGTGATTCCTAAGTTGTTTGTGTTCCTAGACATGTACCCACTGTCCTCTTTCATTCTGCATTTATCTACAGATCTCAGAGCAGAATGCTGAATAAATGTGCAAAAGACCCAAATAATTTTGGTTTTCATTTGAAGATTCTTAAATTCTATCAGTGTAAGAGGACCAATAAATTGGAGAATACCTGACATGGTTAGGGGGAAAAAAGTATTTGTGTATGTGTGTATTCTCGAAAGCCCTCAATGTCATTCGGTCTAACTAAAAATTTAGAAAAAATAAGGAACTCAATAACTGCCCAACAAATTTTACAAGGAAATAATAATAAAGATCTAGAAAGAATGATTAAATAATTAATAATCAAGTTTTAAACATTTTCATGTATTCTTTATAAAATTTCCATATGCTGAAAAACAAAGGAAAGCTATGCATTAGCCCTTTTCTGCATATCTGACTGTCTCCTCAGGAGTGTACCTAAACACAGATACATGTGCAATTAGGCTGTGGATACAGCTCAGTGGTAGAGTGCTTGTCCAGCATACCTATGTTCAATATTTGGTATTTCAGAATTAAAAAAAAAAAAGATCTATATGTATGCAACCTAGCCATTTGTTTTGTTTAAAGGAATTAAAAAGAATTTTAGTCATTTGCTTGCTTCTTGAATGAATCATGAGGAGGAGAGTTGCAAACTATGTCTATGCTTGAAAACGAAAACCTCTGCAAACTACGTTTACTTAAAAATTCCTCATCTAGAAAGATGAGAGGAGTGCAGCAAGAAGATAATGAACCATGCAGTGTAGCCTCTGAGATGCAAATCGGTCCTTGTGACTTTTGAAAATGAACACTGTCTCATAAATACTATTTTTTCAAGCCTGATTCATTCAGTGATGAGAAGATGATCACATGTAACAAAACAATGGAGTAACTCACAGAAACTGCAAAAACTTATATACATGCCTTCTCTTGAATAGAATATCAACTCTGAAACAGAAAAAAAGAGAAAACAGCAGCCTATGCTACTGATTACACTGGAAAATGGGATACCCTTCAGGACTAAAAAATCACTGTGCAACTAGTCTGGAAATAAAAATCAGAAACATCACCATACCAGATTGTAGGATTATGCTTCACAATGGAGCCAGCTTTCCAACATCCTAACTTCAGCATTACCTGTTGTCTTAGTCTTTAACAACCACACAGAAATGGTTTGGGAGAGCTGACTTTGGAGAAAGGGTTGAGAGCTGGTCATCTTTATTGCTGTTATGATGGTTTGTATCTCTGCTCACAGCTGGGATAGATATGTAGGGACCTCTAGAGAAGTTATGCCACTGTGCCCTAGGAAAGCTCATCTGGTTTTAAAGATGGACTCCAGGTCTGGATTAAAGGAAAGCAGAGATCTAATTATCCTGAAAAAATGGGAATTCCATCCTGGTTGAGAATAAAGCAAGGGTTCTCTTTGCTAAATGAGTAATGGCTCCCAGTAGGCCTCAGCTCCAGGTTCAAGACAGACTTTTTAACTGCATTATAAAAGATCAGTAATGGAGAGATATTTACCAGACATTGCAGGATGTTGTAGTGTTATCCATCAAATGTAAATACTGGAAGATTTTATTTAAATTCTAGAAATAAGTTTAATGTTCATAAGATTATTTATAATATCAGCCCCCCAAAAAATATCTGTGAATTTGGAATTTCAGTCTCCTTTCAGATCAAATTGGACTTCCAAAATGTCTTTGAATATAATCCTTAGTCCCTCAGCACATATTGAAATAAAGACATTCAGCAAACTTTAATTCCTATTTCAGACATCTGGATCTCATGATCTACATGAGAGTTTATTGTATTTCATTTATGCTCAGGGTCAGAATGAGCCTGTAAAAGGAACTTTTCAATTATTAGGACTGGCCTGTATCCAGATCTCTCTGTCACTGGCCTGATTCCTGTGTATGAGTTCCAGATCTTAATGGGTCCACCAGGACATGTAATTCCCTAGAGCACATCTCCTTCTAGATGCTCACAAAATCTCCAACACTGACACCTTTAAATCTACCTCAAAGGTTCAACTGACAATATGTCATGCATCAGGCAATGTCTTTTTTCTCCAAACAGAGTGTTCTTTTGTCAGTTTAAAGAGTATTATAGGGAATCTAATGAAGCTGTGGGAATTTGCTAAGCACAATGGGATGGTGTGCAGAATCCTAGAGCTCTGATGGTCCTTTTCTACTGCTTGTTGTGCTAATTTTTACTCCATGAAGCCATGTTGCTTTATCTTCTCTAGAGTTCTTCCAGTCCATGCTACTATACCCACCCAGGTTCTCTTCTTAATCACCTATTCTAGTAAGGGATGGAGGAGATTGATATATATTAGGAACAAGCTGCCAGCCAGTCTGTTTAATAAAGGGAAGAAAACTTTTGCTTATTTCAGAACTTGTAATGCATACACCATTTAAAAATATGAGTAGAAATTAGAAGTTTTAATAGTTTAATTACCTGATGTGTCCCTGAAAATGATGCCTCTCTTCTCACTGCAAAATACTCCCAGTGCCTGGCAGGTACTTTTCCTTTTAACATGCTGAAGTATGAGCCAAGAATCTATTGAAAATGATAAATGTACTCTTGACTTTTCTAGCTCCTATGAAAATAAAATAATTTATTTTTACATATAACTTTTTTCTATTTTTCCTTGACAGAGATTAGAGAAATAAGAAAAAGGCATCCATCAATCCCTAAGCAGGGATTGATTATCTGTCATGGATAAGGCAGTTTTCTGGAACTAGAAGTCAAGAGAATGAGTTACCTGTCAGTGATGACTGTGGAATTTGGCAGAAACACAACAGAGATGAACCCAGTCAATCAATAATCACCTACCAAGTACTACATGTGGAAGTCACTATGCTGGGAACTGGAGATTTAAAGACCAAGAAATAATACACCCTTGAGGCTTTCACTCTCTGCATAGATAGAAGGCCAGATTTAGAATGAGAGATATTATTGGACATAGGGTCAGGAGGCTCATGGAAGCCAATATAGCAGAATTGGCTAACAGATATGACAACTGTAAATTGATAATGCTAATCAAAAACACAAAACCAGTTAAACACAAATTTTAAGGGAAAATTATCATTATTACTAAATCAAAGTCTTTGTTATTAGACTTAACACTGTACCAGGGCATTTAGCATAACTGCATTATTTATCACTGTGGAACAAAATACCACCCATATCAGAGAGAACATTCTGACAAATAAACGACAAATGAAAATCCACATCATGTACAACCACAAGAATGGGATCCTAATTAGGAAAAGTTATACTCCATGTATTTATAATATGTCAAAATACACTCTACTGTCATGTATATTTAAAAAAGAGCAAATAAAAAAAGAAAATATATAACGATGGAAAACACCTTTCCCCCAATCTTAGTGGCTAAAAACAGCAGTTATATTTGTTCATAATGCTCTTTGGGGCAGATTCAGCTGAAAAGTTCTTTGCATATCTTATTTGAGATTTTTTCATGTGGTTGTTCTCCTGGAAACTGGCTCTTCCAGGATGTCCTCAATTGGAAGATCTCATCTCAATTCTATGTAACCTTTCACCTCAAGAGGCTGGTCCAAGCTTCCTCAATCAGAAGGAACACATTTCAAAAGGAGGGAAGAAGAAACCATAAGACCACTTGAGGCCTGGGATCAGTTGTTGCAAACATCCTTTTGGTCATTGCTAGGCCAGAGAAGTAAATGGGGAAAACATTTCTAACTCTTAGTAAGAGTCCTTAAAGCCACATTGCAGTGAGAGGTGAATTTAAGAAATTGAGAGATTTGTTTCAATCATCTACGAATATAATGACATCTTAATGCTCAGACACTCAGAACTCCAAATACCTAATTTTCACAATATCTGAAAGATCTCTTCCTTTGTTTTCCTGAGGTTCATAGTTCAATTCTTTCTAACTTCATTTGGAAATCATCAAATTATAAACATATTAGTCTTACCAATAAACAAGTTTATATAGTATGTATTTCAGAAAGTTCACTCAGATTACTTTACTATGTAGGTGTAATACTACTTACACATGGATTATGAGATTAGACAACAATAAGGATTAATGATAATGACAATGATAAATATGCTCCCTTTTCACAGATGTACTCCCCTTTCTTAGGATCACCATTTGAGAACATCTGATTAATGTAGGGCTCTTCTTGTTTGACACTAAGTTCAAAGGAATTAAAAAGAAGTTCTACATAGTCAAAGTGATCACTGTAAAAATTGGGAACACTTATGTTTACGGTACAGTGTTCAGTTTTAGATTACTTGATAAAAGAATAGAAAAAGAAAGTCTCTCTCTCTCTCTCTCTCTCTCTCTCTCTCTCTCTCTCACACACACACACACACACACACACACACACAGTGCAGGACTAGGGATAGATAGAACATAAGGCCTTGCACATACTAGGCAAGACCTATGCCACAGAGGTACACCCCCAGCCCTTAATTAAGGTTTTAATATTCTAATTAAACAAAGTGCATTTTGCTTTTTAAAATTATAATTCAAACTGACTAACAATATTTTGAGTACAGTGACAATCACTTAATATTGAACAACCAACAAGTTCATCTCCAAAATAAGCTTTCTAACTGTTTCTGCTAGCTATTGATTAAGAGGATCACATATTTTTTTCTTCTCCATTCTGTTAATGTGATATGTTCATTAAATTTTCCACATGAAGAATCATCTTTGCATCCCAAGAATAAATTCCACTTGGTTCTGGTTGCATAATCCTTTTTACGTGGTATTGAGTTAAGTTTGCTAGTATTTTCTTGAGAATTTTTTCATCTATACTTAGCAGGGGACTCTTTACATTTCTTGTACTATCTTTGTGAGTCTTCAATATCAGGGTAATGCTAGTCTCATAAAATAACTTTGGAAATATTCACCCTTTTTCAATTGTTTGGAATAGTTAAGAATTATTGGTACTGGTTGGTTTAAATATTTGGTAGAATGTGCCTGTGAAGAAAACTGTTCCTGGGCTTTTATTTGTTAGGAGCTTTTTGATTATTGATCTGATCATCAACAGATTAATGGATAAAAAAGTGTGGCACTTGTATACAATGGAATATTATTCAGTCTAAAGAAGGAAGGAAATCCTACCATATGTGGTAACACAGGTAACCAGGAGAACATTATGTAAGTGAAATAAGCTGGACCCAGAAGGACATGTGCTGCAAGATTCCATTTATATGAGTTTTCAAAAGTGGTTAAACCCAGAAATGTAGAGTACAATGGTGGTTGCCAGAAGTTGGGGGAGAAGAATGGGGAAAATGGGAGTTTCTGTTTAAAAGGCATGAATTCTCAGTTAAGATCAAGAGATGTGCTATATGACATTATGCCAATAGTTACTGATAGTATATTGTGTATTAAAAATTGTTAGGAAGATAGGTCTCATGTTAAATGTTCTTACCACAAAAACATAAAAACCTGACAAATAAAAGTCTTCATAGATCATTTTATGCCAATTACTTCTATTAGAATGAGGAAAGATTCAGTTGATATGCTCAAAATTTGCACTAGAAGAAGTGGCCTGAAAAGCATCCCATCACTCATGAGTTTCATAAATAGGTTTCTTTGCAGATTTCATCTACCATAAGGTTATTCTGGCAAGATTATGAGATAGCCTTACCTTGTCTGATTTTTCTTAGCAGGCAGAGGCAGTTATTCTAACTGGTGATTGATCAGAGAAGCACCTGGATATTCTTAGTCAAAGCTCCTGTGTGAGAGTCCTGAATAATTTGTAACTCCTGCCATGAGCTCAGCATCTGATTTATTATTCCTCATCACTGCAGCTGCCTGTATGTGTATTGAAAGCACACAGAGTACAGGAATAAGACCATCACCATCTCCACACATAGTTCCTAAACAAGACATACAATGGAAGTTAGATGCCACTTTACAAAAACTCCAAACTAAGCATAGAGCTTTCCTATTAGAGGCTTGGGCAGTATTGACTTATCCCCCTTTCCTTTTCTCCTCTCCCTTCCTTCATTCCATCTTCATGATCCTCTTTATAAAATTCGTTTTACTTGTTACAGTTAAAAGCGAGAATCCAGTGAAATCATTGCCCACTTTGTTATAGTGCAAATAAACTCAATTTGAATTGAATTGAATACAAGAAGCCAACCAACTATACAAATGATTGATACCTATATATAAATGAAGAAAAAATAACATTTATTCAGAATTGTCCATGAAGCATTTCTCAAAAAATAACCTAGATGTTCAATGTCATAGATATATAGCCTAAGCATATTTTATTTTTTAATGAGTTGAGGCACTGCCACTAATTGATAACCAAGGGTTCTCTATCATATTTTTGTTTTATTCCAAGATAGTTCTTGCACAAAACCTACTGAGATTCTTCCATTAAATTGTATATATCCAAAAGGTTAATTGCATGTGAATTCTGTCTCCAAAACAGCTGATATAGAAAAAGAGGGAGGGAGGGAGAAAGAAAATAAATATATATTACTGTGTGGTCCATATGGCTGCACCTTCTGAGAGTACTGTTGACCAGAGATTCTTAGGGTATAGTGGATAACCCTTTTCCTAGCATGTAGTAATACACATGCTAGGAGACTGGGTGAAGGGCTCCACTAATACCTTCAGATCACATAGTAAATGTATACTGAGTGCTCATTTTTCCTTAGATTCATTTGTTGGAGCCCTACACATACAGGTATAGTACTTGTGAATGGGGACTTTGGGAGGAAATTGGATTTAGATAAGGTCTTGAAGATTGGGCTGCCATGGTGATATCAGTGTCCTTATTTTTTTTGTTTGTTTGTTTGTTTTTTAAAGGCAGAGAAACAAGAGGTCATTCTCTGCCTCTTTGCCATGTGAAGACACAATGAGTGCTGGTCTGCAAGCAACAATGAGAGCTCTCACAAGAAACCCAGTCTTCTGATACCTTGATCTTGGACTTGCAGCCCTCAGAACTGTGAGAAATAAATGCCTGTTGTTTCAGTCACACAGTTTACACTATTTTGTCATGGCAGTCCAAGAAGACTAATGCATTACCTCTGAGCATCTCAAAGCTTATCTTCTTTACGCTTGGGCATTTTTTGCAAAATTGACAGAGTACAGATGGTAAAACTTAAAAATCTTTACCCCAAGAGTACCTAGAAGACTCCACTATCATGAGCATCTCTCTTATTTTAGGATTTTCATATACAGGTTTCGCAGAGAAAATGATATAGTAGGTTTAAAAATGGCCAGAACAGAGTCAGAATAAATAAAAATTTAGCTCAAATTAATGAACAAAATGTTTCTGAAAGACTTAATCTCTATTTCACTAAACATGGCAGTCATGATATATTTAATTAGCCCCTGCTTCATGATTCACCTGCCCTTCCCTTTCCATTAATGCCAGAAACACAGCAAACTTGAAATATTTTCTAAGAATATTCTGTGGAAGGCAGATAAATTTGATTATGGCTTATAATCTTACTCAGTTTTTCTCTGTAAGCTAGTAGGTGAGAACCTATTCATAGTTATTTAATAGATATACAGTTTTCTCTTAAAATATATGTCTCTACTTCTTTTCTCTCTTTGTGTACAGAAAGAAAAGTTTTAAATTTCATAAAAGGAAGCTGCCATACCCACATCCCAAAATGTCATAGGCCATAGTGTCCTGTCTCATGCTATTCCTTTAAGTGACCATTCACTGCTTGATACTCCTATGCTACCTCTACATTAGTTTCATTTTTAATAAAGTGTAAATAAGTTCTAGTAATAAGCAAGTTTACTTAATAAAAAAAAACCACTCTCCACATGTTTTCATTAATGAAAAACAGGATGATGTATCTAAAAAATGACACCTACAGCTCAGGGAGGAAAATGAACATGGACTCTTACAGGGTGATGGGCACATAGGGCATATTTAATAAAAAGGAGAAAGGAAATAAGGGAGAATGTGCAGATGTCTAAAATAATATCTGAAGAAATTTCTAAAGAGATGATTATAACCTATAATAAATTTCCCTTGAAAATACCCATAATAAGGAGCTGTCGTAAGGGAGATTTAAGGAGATTTGCTGGAGGTTCAGGAAAAGATTCACAAGCAATAATTCTCTTACACAGGGAGGTAGAAATTTGTGATGGCAAAAACCCAAAGCACAACTCAGTGGCAAGACTTTGAATGCAACCTTAAGATATAGCAGTGTCTATATTGGAAGAAACTGGAAGATTATTGGTGGAATGAATTGGTTGGGGTAATGTGTGAGGAATCCTGAATGCCATGCCAAATCATGTGTCACCATGTTCAATGCTTTGCCCATAAACAATGGAACTCTGGAAGAGGGTCTTGACGAAGAAATAGCATCATTATGAAGGTAAACTATGATCACATCTTGCTCTTTTCACTAAGCATAGCAACCTATAATCCCAGCTCTTTGGGAGGTTCAGCTGGATCACTTGAATCCAAGAGTTCAAGGCCAGCCCTGACAGTTCTGCTCAAAAAAAGAAATGAGAGAGAGAAAGAGAAAAAGAGAGAGAGAGAGAGAGAGAGAGAGAGAGAAGGAAGAGGAAGAAGGAGGAGGAGGAGGAATGAAAGAACAGAGGAGAGGGAGGAAGAGAGAAGAGAGAAAAATAAAGAGGGAAGAGGAAGGAAGGGAGGAAGGAAGAGATAGATGATAGATAGATAGATAGATAGATAGATAGATAGATAGATAGATAGATAGATAGAAAGATATGAAAGAAGGAAGGAAGGAAAAATGGAAAATAAACCAAGAAAAAAAGAAAAGCAGGGAAGAGAAGAAAGAAAACAGGAAGAAATAAGGGAAGAAGGGAAAAGGAAGGGAGGAAAGGAGGAAGAGAAAGAGGAAGAAAGGAAAAGGAAGGAAAGGAGAAAAGGAGGGAAGAAGGAAGGAAAGGAGGAAAAGGAAATAAAAGGAGCAATATGTGGCAGCAATAATAGTTAATAGGCTCCCTAGAATATTGGTTGTACCTTCTTAGGGTGAAATGGCAGAGTACCCATTAAAAATTTTGACTTAAAAGTATTTAATATTATAAAGAAAATAATATGCACAGAATATTTTTAATTTATTTTCTAATATTTTCTTAAAAGCAGAATGCCAAACTGTATTGTGATGACTCTAATTTATTTACTGATAAATATACAGAAGCTGGTTAGAAATTCTGTGGGCCACCTCATGGAAACAAACCAAGTTGTCAGAAACTCTTAAAATCTTCTTTAAAACAAATTCTAAAACTTGTCTAAAGGGCCTATAAAATATTTATTCAAGAAAACTCAATTAAATATTAGTGTAAACAGTAAGAGTCTCTGGCATTTGAGCTACACTTTGCACCCTCCCTCCCCATTCCAACACTCAGAGAAGCTTGATGGAAGCTCCACTCCAAGTGGATGTGGCTCAAAGGACACTTTAGGATGAATAGGCCACCAGCTTCTCTCATCCTCTCCAATTCTAAATTTAAGGGGCTAAATTCCTGGTGACTGTGACCAAGGAGTTGGAGCCTTTCTTCTACCTACCCACCCCCAGTCTACACAATGGAGGTGTTACTTGTAGGCATAGCAGACTGAGACTATGAGGGCCATATCAGCCTTCACTGTAACTCACTTGCTGAGGAGAAGCAAATAGAATATCAGAGACTACTGTCACTTCCAACTGAGCCTGGCACAAAGACAATGTGTCATCAAATAAACTCAATAAAGAAGCAAAAATGATAAAGAGGAGCCAAGTGGAAATTCAAGTGGCTTAGAGAATTTTCACAGAATGGGTAAGAAAAAAGAATTTGGATGTTCTTTTGGAGAGATGTGGGATGGTCCACTCAAGAGTTCTAGAAAATATCTCCTTCATAAACTAAACCACAGAGCAGCTATTTCACCAAAGGGAACCAGAGAAAGAGCCCTCCTGAGTTCTGAACAAATTGATGACTGGCCTCCAAAACTAACCCTGCCCAAATTTAATTGTATCAGACTGCTGAAGAATTTATGTGCAGAGTATTCCTGAAAACAATAGAGAAATCAGTCCGTAATTAGTGAACCTAAAGGACAGGAGCATGTTGAGAGAATAACAACAAATGAAGCCAGCAGCATCATAGAGATAAGGGAAAGTGACAGTGGGAAGGAGCCCTGACAAAACTACTAACATCACAGGATGACTGTGCACATGCCGAAAGTTGCCCTCCACTACCACTACACATAACAATGCTTCATACTGCAGAGGGATCAGATTCACAAGACAGCCTAGGTACACTACAAAACAAACAAGCTAATAGCAACAAGTATAGAGAAGGGAAAGGAAGTAAGTATGCAAAACTAGCACAAAAAAATCTAAAATGTTCAGTATTTTAAAAAAAATTTAATTTGTTTTAATAAATTAGAATGCATTTGTGCACTTTGATATACATAGATGGGGTATAATTTCTCATTTTCTGATTGTACATGTTATAGAATCACATCAGTCATGCAGTCATATATGTACATAAGGTAATAATGTCTGTTTTATTTTACTATCCTTCCTATCCTGGTATTCCCTCTTCTCCCCTCCCTTCTCTGCCCTGTACATAAACTAAGGTAAACCTATTCTTCCCTAGTGCTCCACCCCCTATTGTGAATTAGCATCTGCATATTAGAGAAAATATTCAGTCTTTGGTTCTGGGGATTAACTTATTTAGCATAGCATGATCTTCTCAAACTCCATCCATTTACCAGCAATGCCATAATTTCATTCTTCTTTAAAGCTGAGAAAAATGTCCAGTTTTTAACAACAAAATGAAATAGTAACATGTATCACAACAGGCAAAAGGCAAGTAGCAGAAACTTCCTGTGAGGATGACCAGGTCAGATTTAGTGGACAAAGACTTCAAAGCCGCTATTGTATACATGCACAAGAGCTGAGGCTAACTCAGCTTAATGAAGTAAGGGATGGCATATGGATAATGTGTCATCAGATAGACTCAATAAAGAAGCAAAAATGATAAAGAGGAACCAAGTGGAAATTCTTTGATTGACAAAGTACAATAAGTAAATTTTAAAATCCACTAGAGGGGCTTAACACATTTGGGCTCTGTGTTAGTCAGTAGTTAGTCACTGTGACCAAAATACCTGACAAGAAAAACTTCAAAATTTACTTTGGCTCACAGTTTCAAAGGTTTAGTCTATGCCTGGCCAACTTCATTGCTTTGAACACTAAATGTAGCAGAACATTGTGAAGGAAGTGTATGGCAGAGAAAAGCTGCTCAGTTCACAACAGCCAGGAAGCAGAGAGAGCTGGAGTGCAAGGATTCAGCCATAATACAATACCAAAGATACACTCTGTGTGACCTTCTTCTCCCAGCGTCACCCTACCACAATTAATCCATTCAAATTATCAATCCATCAAATGGATTAGGTTACAGCTCTCGTAATCTTATCATTTCACCTTTGAATATTCCTGAAATGTCTTACACATGAGCTTTTTGGGGGACACTTCATATCTAAACCATAGCAGACTATTGAGAGAAACAGTCAAAAATCTTAAAGACAGATTGATAGAAATTATACAATGTGGAAAAGCAGGGAGAAAGTGAATAAAGAAAAATACTTAGAATTTCAGAGAAACATAGGACACCATTATGTACCTCAACATATACTTAATAGGAGTACCAGAAAGACAGGGAGAGAAACAGGAACAGAAAGTATTACTCAAACAATGCTTGAAAACTACCCAGTTAAAAAAAATCAATCTATTCATCCAGGAAGATTAATGAACAAGTCATAGTAAAGATATCAAAGCAACAATCTGTACAGACAACAGCAAGATAATTACACTATATATATATACACACATTGAATTTGGTTATCTATTTTTTATGGTTTATTTTTTCCTGTTTTTTTTTAAATATTATCATGTATCACAACCAATAGTAAGTGTTGATGAGGATGTGGGGAAAAAGGTACTATTATGCATTGCTGGTGGGACTACAGATAATGCAACCACTCTGGAAAACAATATGGAGATTCCTCAGCAAAACTTGGAATGAAGCCACCATTTGACCTCAGCTATCCCACTCCTTGATTTATTTCCAAAGGATTTAAAATTAGCATACTACAGTGAAACAGCCACATCAATGTTTATAGAAGCTCAATTCACAATAGCTAAACTATGGGGAGCAAATCTAGATGCCCTTCAACAGATGAATGGATAAAGAAAATGCAGAATATGTACACAATGGACTATTACTTAGTCTTAAAGAAGAATAAGATTATGGCATTTGCAGGTAAATGGATGAAGCTGTAGAATATTATGCTAAGTGAGATAAGTCAAACCCCCAATAATAATAATGATCAGTGGATACTGATCCAAAATGGGGTGGGTAGGGTAGAATGAAAAAATTTTGGACTTGGCAGAGGGGAATGAGGGGAAGGAAGGAGATGTGGGGATGGGAAGGATGGTGGAATGAGAAGGACATTATTAACCCCATATATAAGTATGATTACACTACCAGTGTGACTCTGCACCATGTATAGCCAGAGGAATGAGAAATTGTGCTCCATTTGTTTACAATGTGCCAAAATGCATTCTACTGTCATGTATAACAAATTAGACCAAATTTAAAAATAAAAATCAGCATATATCACTTTTTAATTAAAAATATGTTAAAATACATTTTAATGGCATTATTATTAAAATAAAATAAATGAATAAATGATTTTAATACTCTAGATAGGATGGTGGTTTAACAAATTAGGAAATGGAGTGGTGAGGCAGGTGGTTACTTGTTCCTTACAGACTGGTATGTCTTGCTCAAGTGTGTGGAAAATTACTGGGTTTTCTTGTTCTGACTTTATGCCTGTCTAATTTCTATTAAACATTCTAGATTTGGGGAAGAACTATTTCATATACTTGAATTATACCTGCATAAAATAGAAGCTATACTAGTCAGCTTTCCATTACCATGACAAATAATTGAGAAAATCAAATTAGAAGAGGGAAGATTTATTTTGGCTCACAGTTTCATATTTTTTAAATCCATAGTTGCTGCATTCATTAATTCTGGGCCTGATCTGAGGTAGTACTGCAAGGCAGAAGGGCATGGCAGAGGAAGTAGCTCATGGCAGCCCCCAAGGAGAGAAGAAAAAAGAAGGAAAAGGGAAGAAGGAAGAAGGAAGAAGAAAAGAAGTAGAAGTAGAAGAAGAAGAGGAAGAGGAAGAGGAGGAGGAGGAAGAGGAGAAGAGGGGGAGAAAGTGGAGGAGGAGGAAGAGGAGGAGAGGAGGAGGAGAAAGTGGAGGAGGAGGAAGAGGAGGAGAGGAGAAGGAGAAAGTGGAGGAGGAGGAGGAAGAGGAGAAAGGAGAAGAAGAAGGAGAGAGAGGGAGAGAGAGAGAGAGGAGAGAGGGAGAGAGAGAGAGAGAGAGAGAGAGAGAGAGAGAGAGAGAGATGCACACACTAAAGAGAAGAAATATGCCAGGGCACACTTCTAGTGACAAGTCTTTCAACTATGTCCCACCACCTACGGTTTCAAAAACCTCCCAATAATTCCATAAAATATGATGCCATCAATGACTCCATCAATTGATGAGGTTGAAGCCTTCAGGATGCAATCACTTTCCAAAAGCCCACTTCTGAATGTGATTGTTTTTGGGATCACAAAACACACTAAGGTGTGTGATATTCAACACACCTTTGGAGGATACTCTAGATCTATATCATAATAGAAGCTGACTGGTACAAATAAAATCAATGAGGATTATGATAATGTATATAAGGAATTATAAAGTAGACATGTTTAGCAAGTTAAATACTATTGCCTTTACAAATTCTTCTGCTTACTAAAGATTGTATACATGAAGGTTCTGACTAGTTCATATCTTTTTTCCATGGTTTCCCACAAAATTACTGCATTAATGCTCTAGATTCATTCATTCACCCCAGGGAAGCTAATTATTCCTTAAGGCAGCCAATTTTGACCTTTGTTAATTTTGTGTTTTAGGCATTATAAATCTAAATTTGTGATGGAATGGTAGTTTGATTACTGTAAATGATTGACTTAGCAAACAAATGGCTTCAAATATTCTTTCATCTTAGCACTTCTGTTCTAAGCTGTGATATACTCTGATATTGCTGTACATGTTCCAATGTTTCCAAAGAGAGTATAATCTCAGGGAGCACAAGAGAAAAATCAAGTGTGTCACATGAAACTCTTTTTGTTCTGTGCTCTGTGTCATCAAGACATGTGCCAATCTCTCAGGGACTTCAATCCAACCTTGTGGATTAGGTTCAAAGGGTTTGAAAATCTTTAGAAATGTTTTGAGCAGATAAGTGAGTATATGTGGAGGACTGAGGTTCATATATCCATGATGAATTACATAATTTTAATGATTCTTAGAAAGATTTTTTACCTGAAAAGTATCAAGATCTACAGCTCTAAAATGAACTAGACTCTGAGTTATTTCTTCAGCTCACACTGCACTTATTTGTAGCTCATGGATATACACAAAATGGCAGTATGGAATGTGTCTAGAAGTTCTGAGGCACAGAAGAGAAGTATGTATAAAATAATCCACTGAAATGATTCAATGTTAAACACAAAGAATTAAACATTCAAGAAATTGGTTTCAGCAGGCCAAGTCAGGGAAGTATAATTTAAAAAGTGGAAATAAGTCTAAGTTTTTCTTTCCCATAATCAAAGGGCATTGGTCAAGAGCAGACTCCAGAAAGTGAGAAAGAAGATGCTATGCATCCTGTTATGGTTTCAAAGCAACCTCATATAAAATAAGCATGAAGGGCAGATGGCTTTGAGTGTGGATGGGAGAGAAGGGAAAGTGCTGAGTACACAGGGCAAAGTAAGGATTGGTAGAGATCTCACAAAGTGGATGGCAGGGACATAATACAAGGGGCAGCCATTGTTTCTTTCTTTCTTCAACATATGTAGAACTATTTTTTTGTGTGTCCAAAACAATCTTCTGTTTTTTTTTTAATTGTTCATCTCAATTTACTTGTATGGATAAGCACAAATTATTTATAAACACATAATAGATATACTTCTCATAAGAGTCTTAGAAAATAGAGTCTCTATTTAGTTTTATGAGAGGGATTCAATATTCTTGGTTAGATAGTCAAAAATCAAGCATAACCTTTTATTTACCAATGGTTTAAGGATTGAGTGTATGCACATAGGCTTTTACATACTGAATAAAATGAGGCCCATAAAGGTGGGCTTTTTCTTCAGGAATAGTGAATGTCAAATCATCGAAAACAAAGCTCCATTCACTGTATTCACAAGGACACTTTCATATCTTCTCTAGGACAGTTCAGAACTAGTGCTTCAAGGGCAATAAAGACTGCCATTGTGTATAGGATATTTCCTTCCTTGATTTGCTCATTGTGAACTTGGTTTTATTTTTGTCTTTGCAGCTGTTTTATTTCTATTTTTTTTTTGCTCATTTATCCTAAGATTAGGCCATTCTATTTTTCTCTTCGTACATCTGTCACGTATGATTTTTCCTTTTCTCATTCTCAATTTTATTTTTCCTAATAAATGTATTTCCTGCTTTCTCCATGAGATTTGATGTTCACAAGAGACTTGGAACATCTCCTTTTCTGTTCTGTGTGAAGACAGGCAAGTTCTTGCATTTTATCAAAATGCACAGACACAAAATAAAAGGGACTAGAGGAGAGACAGGAGCCTTATGAAACTCTGTGCCCATTTCCTTCTTTGAGATTATCCTTTCTGATGTTTCTCTGAGATTTCTTTCAAAATATTCAGAGAAAGTTCTATACTTCCCAATAAGCTGTCAAAGCCACTGCTTCACTGAAGTACTACTGTCTCCTAAGGAAAAAAATACATATCTTGCCATTAGTCTAAAATTGTTTCTACTTCAGCACTCATTATTTTCCTTCTAATTACCTCTAGTAGTTCCCTTCATAATAATCTACATTTGGAACTATATCTCCCATGCTGGTGATTGCCTCAGTTTTTGTAATTCTATAATATGATTTACTTCAGATTTTTATGCAACACTATGTACTTATATTATTTTAATCTCTGAAGACATATCTTTAAACACTGTGATACCTACAGTTTCCTGGTGAATCAGAAGTTTATATGCTAACATTTTTCCAGAGTGTACAATTCTAGGGAAGCAAGGCAATGGGGCAGGGGGAGAAAGAGAACAGGGAAAGAGAGAGCAAATGGGAAGGATTGTTACTCATCAGACTAACACAGGGAAGCAGTGTGGCTGATGGCCCAACCACAAAGGGTATTTAAGAGATGCAAGTTGAACTACGTTTTCTCAGGATAGTATTGGGGAGAAGAGTTCATCTACGAAAGGACTTATTAACATTTTCTTTCCCCCATGGGTGTCAACTCCCTCAAATCTGCAGTTTCCATTATCCAGGTGCTCAAAGACAGCCACAGGAGACCAGAAGTGGCCCCATGAGAGCAGTTCTCTTTTAACGTAACAAGATGATCTTTCTTGTCCAGCTGGACCACCACATAGAATCCTCTGTCTCTGGTGATTGGTAATGGTGACAGCATCAGCAACCTGTATTATGGCCCTGGGGACTACATAGTGGTTTTAAGAGATGTTGCTCATCAAACAGAGTCAATGCCTGTTAAAACAGTCTCACATAGCACCCTTAATAGAGAAAATAACTCCTATTAATGCCCACATGCTTCATCTCTCATTTTTCATATGGAGCTACACATTGTGCAGTATCAATTTTGTGCATTTTTCTTGCCTCAGCCCCATAAGTTTCTCCACTGGAGGCCTCTCCTCCCTCTGGTGACCTTGACTCTACCATTAACTCTCAAAAGCATGTACTTCAAAGTTCATGGTATTGGGTTATGTTTTACATTAACCATTTAATCAGTGATGCTTCCTTTGACCAAACTCTGAATTGTTTTGCTGCATTTCCATCTTTTACCAACTCATTCACAATAGTCTCCAACCTGCACTGGGCTCTGTCTCTCAGGGATCAGAACAGTCACTTGATTATCTGTTCAATCCGTAAATCAGTCTTCAATTATTGAACACTGGAATTGATTGCCATATTTCATTTTTATAAATAATAACTAATATTTACATGCATCTATGACTGTTTCTTCAGGATATTTTTCTAAAAGAGAAAGTGCTCTGCATTTGGAAAAGTTAACTCATATTGAATTTTCTCACAGAGAGCATTGAAACATGCTGATTCATCACAAAATTTACAATTATGTGAAGCATTTAAAATATCTTGAAAAATAAGATAGGTGATACAGATTGCTTTATTCATATATCTATGTGATTGTATGGTAGAATCTATGCAGTACAAAAATATAAGAGATTGTATTTGTTTCTCCATTTATTTAATAGCGAGGCTTTATTTTCAAAAAAATTTTTTTGTCATAAACATAACTAAGATGGGAACTATTTTGTAAATGATATATAGAGCCATGTAAGCTACCTACATGTTTAGAACATTCATTAACATAGCTGTACTTCCCAGAAGTATTTTATGTTTGCCTTGCTAATAAATAAAACTGTGAATGTTACTTTGAGTAGAGCTCTGAGCATCAGCAAGTCTCTTTCTATTGAGAAAAACAATTTTATGCTCTCACTTATTTTTTCTTTTTCTTTTCTTTTTTTTAGAGAGAGAGACAATTTTTTAATATTTTTATTTTTTCGTTTTCAGTGGACACAACATCTTTATTTTTTATTTTTATGTGGTGCTGAGGATCGAACCCAGTGCCCTGCGTATGCCAGGCGAGCACGCTACCACTTGAGCTACATCCCCATCCCTTTTATTTTTCTTTTTTCTCTCTTTTCTAATTTAATAAATTCAGGATCTCATGTATGCTAGGCAAGCATTCTACCTCTGAGTTACATTCTCAACCCCTGACTTTATTTGTGATGCTTAAGAAAAGTCCACATAGATTCTTCTTCATGAAAATTTAATTTCATAGAGTAAGGAAGCAGCCCTACTTCTAATTTCAGAACTCTCTGATAAACTATATTTACTGTATTTTTCATATAACAGATGTGTAGTACTTAAAAGCCGGTAGAGAATGTGTATCCTGTGGTTTTATACTCTTTACTTTCTAAGTCAGGATTTTTAGTTTATGTTTACCTTCAATCCAGGGTTCTGTCCCAGTTGTTTATGATAATTCCATTTTATTTTACCCTGTTCAACCTCTAACAATATTTTAGCACAAAAGTATTCTCCAAGATACAGTGATGAACACACGGGTATAAATTATGTTGTACATAAAGGTTTCTATATCAAATGAATATAATCAATCAGGCAAGTTTTTATATAATTACCTAAAGTCGTTCTATCATGAATATTGTCTAAAAATTACTTTTTACATTCTAAACTATATTCTAATTCTGGGAAAATAAAAAAATAAATAAAAATTGTGAAAATGTCTTTAGTAATGCTTGCTACTTTTGCCATAAGGTCATCAAAAGCAAGAGTGTCTCAGAAACTGTCACCGACCAGAGGAAGTAAAGGACACAGAAGAATGACTACCAAATGCAATGTTGCATTGTAGTTTGCATTTACAAATAGAAGAAAGCACACAAGTAGAACAACTGTGGAGTTAAAACAAAACAAAACAAAACAAAAACCTTGTCATTTATTTAAAGTAGTATACCCTTGTTTATTTCTTGGTTTTGATAAAAACATTCTGTGGTCATATAAGGAATGAATGTAGAGGAAACAAATGATGAGGGCGCCAGTGCATTACAAAGCATCTACTTATTTTTTTCTGGAAGTCTAAAATCATTCCAAACTAAAATTTCTTAAAAATTAGTTTGGCGAGCGGAGCAGCACTGGAACCCATGGCAGAAGGGTGAAGCTTGAGCCCCGCGGAGTTCTGGCAGCGCGGAGACGCAGGTTACTGATCCTTCAGGGCTGGAGGGGCCAGACTGCAACCCATGTCACCACAGGGCACTAGAGAGAGGACCAAATTCTGGATATAACATAGGAACAGCCCAGATCCCTCCACCTCACTGGACACCCTGGTGTGGAAATGGGAAGTCACGATATTGGAAAATCTACCTCATCAACTTTTGGCAGGTGAAGTAGACAGTGCAATGAGCATCTGAACAGGTGTGTGATTACCAGCCCTGCCTCTACCCAGCTGTGATAACTCAAAATTGTTCTCGTCAGCTTTTGGTGGGTGTGAATATCAGAGCCCAGTGCAACTGAGAAGGTGCGTGATCTCCAACTCCCCCTCCCCCAGATGTGATAACCCAAAACCTTTCTTGCCAGCTCTCAGTGGGCGTGGCTATCAGAGGGAATATGGCAGAACAGGTTGATGGTTTCCAACTCCCCCTCTCCACAGCTGTGATGACTTGGTGACTACCCAACACATAGATAGCATTTTGTTGATCAGGAGCATGTAATGGCAAGGGTGCTGCCCACTCAGAGTGAACACAGGGCTGTGGACAAGAGATCCATCAATTGAGGCCTGGTGGATAGGAGAGGTGAGGGGGATAGAGACCAGGAGCAACCCAAAGAGACAGGATTGTTGGAGAGGCACCCAGCAGGTGAGGGAAAGCTGCCTCACACACGGATTGCTTCCACCACCCTTAGGGCAGAGACTCAACCTGGAATGCACAACACCACCTACTGGAAGAGAAGAAAATAGAATTCTAAGACTGCATTTTTTCCCCTTCTTTCCTTTTTTTTTTCTTTTTATCTTTTTCTTCTCTCTTTCCCTCTCTCTTTTTTTTATTCCTTTCTCTCTGACTCTTTCCCCCTTTTTCTTCTCCTTTTCTTTTTTGCTTTTCTTCCTCCTTATCTTCCTCTCTCAACCTCCCAAGTGTTACTATTTCTACTATGTGTAATTTACTAAATGTAAATAGGTGTTTGTTTCTATGCTTCTTATTGTCCTCCCACGTACTTAACTACCATAAAATACCTCCTGTCTATTCTCCTGCTAATAACCCCCTTCATTAAAGTTCACCTCCAAAGTAGCTAATATATCTTAACCCCATACTCTCACATCTTTCCCCCTTAACATAAAGTCCTCCACCTGACCCTCAGTTCTCTATACTACATACTGCTCAAGGAACCGTTCACCAACAAGACATAATGAAACTAATGAATATATTTTAAATTATAATTGAATCCAACATCTCTAGACATAGAGAGTAACTATGAATATATTAATAACAAAAAAATAGCTCATAGATAATGTATAGATAATGTATAGTCACACAGAGCTGGAAAGAAATGTGAGTAAAATAAAAAGACAAGGAAAGAAAGGACCACAAACAATGCAGTACAATTCAACATTAGAGGAGGTAATAGCCACAGAAGAAAGAATGTCAGATAAAGATTTCAGGATATACATGGTTTAGATGATCTGGAGCCTCAAGGAAGACTTTATACAGCAAATGCAGACAATGAAAGATCACTTTGACAATGAATTAAATAAACAAATCCAATAAGCAAAAGATCAACTCTACAGGGAGTTAGAGAAATCCTGGAAATGAAGGAAATAAAAAAAAACAAATAAAAAACTCAAATGAGAGTATCACCAGCAGAGTAGAACACTTAGAAGGCAGAACATCAGACAATAAAGACAAAGTATATCATCTAGAAAAGAGTGTAGACAGCACAGAGAGACTGATAAGAAACCATGAGCCTAACATCCAAGAAATTTGGGATAGCATAGATACCAAATTTAAGAGTTATTGGGATAGAGGAAGGTGAGAGGTTCAAACCAAAGGAATGAGCAATCTGTTCAATGAAATAATTTTAAAAAACTTTCCAGACATGAAGAATGAAACAGAAATCCAAATCCTAGAAGCCTACAGGATGCTGAATGTACCAAATCACAAGAGATCCACACCAAGACACATTATAATGAAAATGTGCAACATACAGAACAAGGAGAGAATTTTAAAAGCCACAAGAGAAAGGAAGCAGATTACATTTAGGGGTAAAACAATTAGGTTAACAGCTTATCTTTCAACACAGACTCTGAAAGCTAGAAGATCCTGGAACAACATACTTCAAATGCTGGAAGATAATGGGTTCCAACCAAGAATCTTGTATCAAGCAAAATTCAGCTTCAGGTTTGAAGACGAAATAAAAACCTTCCACGATAAACAAAAGTTAAAAGAATTTACCACTAGAAAACTGGCACTTAAAAACATCCTTGGCAAAACATTACAGGAAGAGGAAATGAAAAATAACAATGAAAATCAACAGTGGGAGGTAGTATAGTAAAGGAAAAACTAATCAAAGAGGAAAAACAATTCAAGTTAAATAACAAAAATAAACAAACATGTCTGGAAATACAAATCATATCTCAATAGTAACCCTAAAAGAAAATGGCTTAAACTCACCAATCAAAAGATGTAGGCTATTAGACTGGATTTAAAAAAAGATCCAACAATATGCTGCCTACAGGAGACTCATCTGATAGGAAAAGACATACACAGACTGATGGTGAAAGGATGGGAAAAATCATACCACTCACATGGACCTCAGAAGCAAGCAGGGGTGTCCATACTCATATCAAATAAAATATACTTCAAGCCTAAGTTAATGAAAAGGGATAAAGAAGGACACTACATACACTCAAGGAACCATTTACTAACAAGACATAACAATCATTAATATATATGCCCAAAACAATGGTGTAGCTATGTTCATCAAACAAACTCTTCTCAAATTCAAGAGTCAAATTGACCACAACACAATAATAATGGGTGATTTTAACACACCTCTCTCAGCACTGGACAGATCTTCTGAACAAAAGTTGAATAAAGAAACAATAGGGATCAATAATACAGTTAATAACTTAGACTTAATTGACATATATAGAATATATCAACCAACATCAAGCGGATACACTTTTTTCTCAGCAGAACATGGATCCTTCTAAAAAATAGACCATATACTATGCCACAGGGCAACTCTTAGCAAATAGAAAGGAGTAGAGATACTACCATGCATTTTATCATATCATAATGGAATGAAATTGGAAATCAACAATAAAATAAGGAAGAAAAATTCCTACATTTAATGGAGAATGAACAATATGCTACTGAATGAACAATGGGTTACAGAAGACATCAAGGAGGAAAATTACAAATTTTTAGAGGTAAATGAAAACAGACACAACATATCAAAATCTCTGGGATACTATGAAAGCAGTACTAAGAGGAAAATTCATTGCATGGAGTTCACTCCTTAAAAGAAGAAAAAGCCAACAAATAAATGACCTCACACTACACCTTAAAGCCCTAGAAAAAGAAAAAAAAATCAGCACCAAAAGCAGTAGAAGGCAATAAATAATTAAAATCAGAGCTGAAACCAATGAAATTGAAAAAATTGACAAAACTAAAAGTTGATTCTTTGAAAAACTAAATAAGATTGACAGATCTTTAGCCATGCTAATGAAGAGAAGAAGAGAGAGAACCCAAATTACTAGCACATGGGATGAAAAAGGCAACATCATAACAGACACTACAGAAATACAGAAGAAAATTAGAAATTATTTTGAAAACTTATACTCTAATAAAATAGAAGATAGTGAAGGCACCAACAAATTTCTTAAGTCATATGATTTTCCCAGATTGAGTCAGGAAGCTATACACAAATTAAACAGACCAACAGCAAGTGAGGAAATAGAAGAAGCCATCAAAAGATTACCAACCAAGAAAAGCCAAGGACTTCACGGATATACAGCTGAGTTTTACAAGACCTTTAAAGAAGAACTAATACCAATACTCTTCAATCTATTTCAGGAAATAGAAAAAGAGGGAGTACTTCCAAATTCATTCTTCAAGGCCAATATCACCCTGATTCCAAAAACAGATAAGGACACCTCAAAGAAAGAAAACTTCAGACTAATATCTCAAATGAATATAGATGCAAAAATCCTCAATAAAATTCTGACAATTTGGAAACAAAAATATATAAAAATGATCGTGCACCATGATCAAGTGGAATTCATCCCAGGGATGAATTTCCATATAGTTCAACATACGGAAATCAATAAATGTAATTCATCACATCAATAGACTTAAAGATAAGAACTATATGATTATCTCAATAGACATAGAAAAAGCATTTGACAAAATACAGCACCCATTTATGTTCAAAACACTAGAAAAACTAGGGATAATAAGAACTTACCTAAACATTGTAAAAGCTCTCTACACTAAGCCTCAGGCCAGCATCATTCTAAACAGAGTAAAACTGAAGTCATTCCTTCTAAAATCTGGAACAAGACAGGGATGCCCTCTCTCACCACTTGTATTCAACATAGTTCTTGAAACACTAGCCAGAGCAATTAGAAAGATGAAAGAAATTAAAGGAATAACTATAGGAAAAGAAGAACTTAAACTAGCACTATTTGCTGATTATATGATTCTATACCTAGAAGACCCCAAGAAACTTCTAGAACTAGTAAATGAATTCAGCAAAGTGGCAGGATATAAAATCAACACCCATAAATCAAAGGCATTTCTATATATCAGTGACAAATCCTCTGAAGAGGAAATGAGGAAAACTATGCCATTCACAATATCCTCAAAAAAAAAAATACTTGGGAATCAACTTAACAAAAGAGGTGAAAGATCTATACAATAATAACTATAGAATCCTAAAGAGAGAAATAGAAGACCTTAGAAGACAAAAAGATCTACCTTGCTCATAGATAGGCAGAATTAATATTATTAAAATGACCATATTATCAAAAGCACTATACGTGTTCAATGCAATTCCAATCAAAATCCCAATGGCATTCCTCATAGCAATAGAAAAAGCAATAATGAAATTCATCTGGAAAAATAGGAGACCCAGAATAGCTAAAGCAATTCTAAGCAGGAAGAGTGAAACAAGTGGTATCATTATACCAGACATTAAACTATACTATAGAGCAATAGTAGTATGGTACTGGCACCAAAACAGGCTGGTAGACCAATGGTACAGAATAAAGGACACAGAGACTAACCCACAAAATTACAACTACCTTATATTTGACAAAGGTACCAAAAGCATGCACTGGAGAAAGGATACCATCTTCAACAAATGGTGCTGAGAAAACTGGAAATCCATGTGCAACAAAACAAAATTGAATCCCTATCTCTCACCATGCACAAAAGTTAACCCAAAATGGATCAAGGATATAGGAATTAAACCAGAGACTCTGCATCTAATAGAAGAAAAAGTAGGCCCTAATATCTCCATCACATTGGGCTAGGCCCCAACTTCCTTAATAAGACGACTATATCACAAGAATTAAACCAAGAGTCAACAAATGGGATGGATTCAAACTAAAAAGTTTTTTTTTCAGCAAAATAAATAATATGTGAGGTGAATAGGGACCCTACAACCTAAGAACAAATTTTTACCCCTCACACATAAGATAGAGCTCTAATCTCTAGGGTATATAAAGAGCTCAACAAGATAAGCACCAAACCAAAAACAAAAACAAAACAAACAAAAAACCCCACAAATAATCCAATTAATAAATGGACCAAGGACCTGAACAGACACTTCTCGAAGAGGATATACGATCAATCAACAAATATACAAAAAAAATGCTCATCCTCTCTAGCAATCAGAGAAATGCAGATTAAAACTACTCTAAGATACCATCTCACTCCAGTAAGAATGGCAGCCATTATGAAGTCAAACAACAATAAGTGCTGGTGAGGATGTGGGGAAAAGGGTACACTTGTACATTGCTGGTGGGACTGCAAATTGGTGCAGCCAATTTGGAAAGCAGTATGGAGATTCCTTGGAAAGCTGGGAATAGAACCACCATTTGACCCAGCTATTCCCCTTCTCAGACTATACCCAAAGCACCTAAAAACAGCATACTATAGGTACACCGCCACATCAATGTTTATAGCAGCACAATTCACAATAGCTAAACTGTGGAGCCAACCTAGATGCCCTTCAGTGGATGAATGGATTAAAAAAATGTGAGATTTATACACAATATAATATTACTTAGCACTAAAAAATAGTAAGATCATGGCATTTGCAGGGAAATTGATGGCATTAGAGCAGATTATGTAAATGAAGTTAGCTAATCTCTCCACCCCCCAAAAATAAGTGCCAAATATCTTCTCGGATATAAGTGGGGTGACTCCAAATGGGGTAGGGAAGAAGTGCATGGGAGGAAGATTACCACTAGATAGGGAAGTTGGGTGGGAGGGAAAGGGAGGGAGAAAGGGAATTGCTTGGATGGTGGAAGGAGACCCTCAACATTATACAAAATACATGTATTAAGATGTGAATTTGCTGTCAACATATCTTATATACCGAGATATGATAAATTGTGGTATAAAGGTGTATTAAGAATTATAATACAAATTATAATAATAATGATAATAAAGCTCATGTAAAAAATAAATAAATAAAAATTTTTAAAAAATAGTTTGGCATGATGGAAGAGAATTGACTACCCATGATGGTAAAAAGGATATATAAAGATCTGGAGGAAAATAAAAATGTGATTTTTCTTGTTCAACAGTGAGAAAAATGGCACACTGGCATTCAAGGTATATGAGAAATGACATGATAAATAAGATGAGGGAGAGTTTTGAGGGCTAGGTTGAGAAGAATGTGGAACATCAAACATCACATCCTGGTGATTGCAGAAAGCAGGTGTGAACTTAGCCAAGGAGAAAGATTTCTCTGGCTATCAAAAAAATCTCAAGAAAATAACTTGATTCAACTCAGCCCACTCATTAAAAAGCATGTGTATATTCAATTGTTCTCTATTATGCACAAAACCCTGGACCCTGCATAAGAAGAGAAGAATAGAATCCTTGACCTCAGAAGCTGTGTTCCCTTGGAGAGACATATGACCAAGCCTGAGTCAAAGTGATCAGGGCAGCCTGACATATGTGGGGAGTGTGGGGGAAAGTAGGGCTGGAAGGACCTTGGGCTGATGAGTTCAGGCAGTGAAGGTTTCCCAGAGAAGGCAGTATCTGTGCTGAGCAGAGAAGGATGAGCAGGAGTATGTCAGATATACAAGAGGGAGAGAGCTCCAAAAAAGGAATCACTATACTGTTCAAAGGACAAGATTTGAGGCTGTCCGCGGTAGGTGCAGGCAATTTAAAGAATAGAAGACTCATGTTGTTTCCCTAATAGAAGTTTACCAAATCCTACTTTGTAAATAAAAATGTATTGAACATTCCATGTAACTTCAATTTGTAACAAAATTTATTTACCACACAAAACAATATGTATTTGGTTATTAAATAAACATTAGGAAAAAATATCTGAAATTTACTAACAGAACAAGACAAAACAAAACAACCCTTACGCAATCATAAAATATAGCAAAGCAAAACACTTTGCCTAGGGAAACCAACTCCCACAGGTTAAGAAGACCAGAGAAGCCAGGCACGGAGGTGCATGCCTATAATCCCAGCAGCTAGGAAGGCTGAGGCAGGAGGATTGCAAGTTCAAATCCAGCCTCAGAAGTGCGAGGCACTAAGCAACTCAGTGAGACTCTGTCTCTAAATAAACTACAAAAAATTGGGCTGGGGGATGTGGCTCAGTGGTACAGTGCCCCTAAGTTCAATCCCTGGTACCAAAAAAAAAAAGAAGAAGAATACAAGAGAAAGCCAGAAGTTAGCATTTACACAGGTTTTCAATTTAAACTTAGCAAGACAAGGAGTCAATAACTTCTACCTAAATTCAAACTTCTTAAAGTTAGGGATGTATTTAGGGAACAGCTAGTTCCTGAGCAGCTTTATTAAAAACATACAGGAAAAAAATTGCAAAATTATAAAACTTGACTTTTGGCAGAGATGCCAGAAAAAAATACTAACTTACTGAGAGCTCTACAATTATTGATCAGAAAACCATGCCCATGTCACTCTGGAGCTCCTTGGATGACTCCCCTCAATCCCCACCCCCGACCCCAGCTCCACTGTGACCCAGCAGGGTTCCAGCACACATTGTCCATGATAATCTGCATCTTTGCAGCACCACCCACATTTATCTGTCAGTACATATGTCAACACCAACCTCAGAGCATAGACAAATCTAAAACAGCCCCTATCTTACTGGAGTGAGATGGTATCTTAGGGTGGTTTTGATTTGCATTTCTCTGACAGCTAGAGATGGTGAGCATTTTTTCATGTACTTGTTGATTGACTGTATGTCCTCCTCTGAGAAGTGTCTGTTCAGGTCCTTGGCCCATTTGTTGATTGGGTTGTTTGTTCTCTTATTGTCTAATTTTTTGAGTTCTTTGTATACTCTGGATATTAGGGCTCTATCTGAAGTGTGAGGAGTAAAGATTTGTTCC
>NW_026000244.1:1042826-1056334 GCF_001458135.2 Marmota marmota marmota | reverse complement strand
GGGGGATAGTAGAGGATAGGAAAGGCAGCAGAACACAACAGACACTAGTATGGCAATATGTAAATTGATGGATGTGTAACTGATGTAATTCTGCAATCTGTATATGGAGTAAAAATGGGAGTTCATAACCCACTTGAATCAAAGTGTGAAATATGATATATCAAGAAATTTGTAATGTTTTGAACAACCAAAAATAAAAAATTAAAAAAATAATAATAATAAAACAGCCCCTAAATTAAATCCATATCATTGTCTGAGAATTGCAAGCATGCAGCAGAGAAGCTAACAACAGTGTATCAGACAACTGCTGTTACTGCTATAATGATCTGAGAATTATTTAAAAATCTCTAAGAACTAATATCAGGATTACCAGTACAATTTTCTGAAGCAAACCAGAAGAAACAAATCCTTGCTATTGTGATGCTAAGAAGAATACTCTTAACCATGAAGATGGGTGGCCGTTCACTCATCTTCCAGCTCATGGAAGCACTACCAGGAAGAAGAAAGGTTTGTTCTGACACTGCCTTTTTCTGTGAATTTCATTCAACCCAGCCCAGCTGCTGCTCCTCACAGAGGAGGTGGCCTGTTCATTCCCTCATTACAGTAACAAGACAGGTGATTTTCTAGACCCAAACAACACAGGAAATGGCCATTTGCTACCACTATTTTGCTAGAAAAAATGTCTGTCCCTATATCTGAGTCTATGCCTGGTAAGGAACAAAATATACACAGTAAAGCACTTTTAGCACACAGGAATGTCTCCTTGGGTGAATTTAGCTTACTACAACTCAGTGCTGATGTTAAAGAATGGTTCCCATGGGCAATGAGTAATACAAACTCTTAAGATTCCCTGGAATCATGCCATGCCTCCAACCCCAGTCTCTTACAGGCATTTGTACAAAATTTGTTACCTAGTTCTTCCAAGTACAAGTCACTAAAGGTCTATCCATTCTTCCACAAATTGAAAAACATACATCAGAACACAAATACACTGCAAAAAGGGTGGTAAGCATGGAATAAACATCACATGCTTTGAACGTTTTCCATATTAGAGAGAGCCTGTGTGGCTTGGGGTACAGGGCACAAGAGCAATGCACTTGCGCTCAAGCCCAGTCTGAAGTGGTGGAGTGGTAGATTTTTTTTTTCATGGCTGGGATTCAAACACAAGGGATCTCACTAATGCTAGGCAAATACTGAGCTACACTCCCAGTCCTAACAGTGATAGTTTTCAATGGCTGACAGTTTAAGATTGTAGTCAGAAAGTAAGATACTATGTTCATAGGAAGAATTCAGATGCCTAAGTGACCCCTTGCCTCTTGGAAAGGAGATACCAGGAGTATTAAATTGCTTGTTTACTTGACTAATCCCAGAATGAAATGAATACAAGAAACATACTTAATGTAGGGATCCCAGATTTTTGGTTGCTTGATAGAGTAGCAATGTTAGCAACCATACAGGAAACACTCAGAGATGTGCAAATGAAAGACATTCTATAGCACAGAAAGAAAAAAGAATGGAGATATATGTGTCTTTGGCAATAATCCCTTATCTTTACTATTAAATATGGAGAACGTAAACTGCTGACACAAGTTTGGTTTGAGTTTAGCCAATGCACATGTACCATGCCAAGAACTGTGGATTTGTGTGGAATAGGAATATGTTACTGACAGGCTTCTTCTCCAGAGTATCAGAGCACTTTAGTGTGGGATCAATAGAAACCAACAAAATATGCAATTTGATTCTTTCAAAATGTCTGCAATGTCTCACCACAGCTTTCTTAAAAATTGAACATGCAGAGTTTCAGGCAGCACTGCAAGGGGGCTGAGGGGCCCCTTGGGGTATGGCACACATTTCTTAGGATAAAGGTTTAAGAGCTGAGTAAATAGGTTAATAATAATTTTTCCTTAGCCTTTTTATGAAGATTAAAGAATACAGGTTAATGTCTGCTACACAGAACACACTAAATAACTATGGGTAATTCTTATTTATGAGATTTCTTTTCTAATTAAAATGTATTCTAGCTGTCTCTCATCTAAAAACAAGCCAATAAAATAAATTTAATGATCTGTTAAAATAAATTCCTTTATTTTTTTCTTTTCTTTCCTTCCTTTCTGCCTTCTTTTCTTTTTTCTCTTTAACAAGATAGAACTCTAGAAACTAATTTCCATCTTACAGAATAATTATCTGGGGTTTTCAAAGGGGTGGTCACAAAAACCTTAAGATGTGTAATACAATTTTACAATGGCCAAGCTTTCAAAGCAGAATTTTTACCTTAGCAGTGAAGTGACTGAAACCTTCATGGGTGTTTGCTCAGCTCTTGAGATTCTTTGTTCTCCTTCTCCTCCCTCCCTCCACTATTTCCAGCAGTCTGTGTTGGCTCTACCCTGCTGCTTTCCCTAGGCCTCCCCATGGCTGCCTGTCTTCTTAACGCATTGCATCATTCCTGTTATGGTTTGGATTTTGACTGCTCCCCAGAGGCTCATGTATTAAAAGCTTAGTGTCTAGTTTGGTGTTACTGGGAGGTGGTAGAAATTTCAAGAGGTGGGGCCTCATGGGAGGTCTTTGGATTACTGGGATTGTGCCTTAGAAGGGGATTGTGGGATCTCTTTCTCTTTCTCTGTCCAATGATGAGGTGAGAAGCTTTCTCCACCATGCACTTGAGTCATGATAAGCTGCACTTCCACCCAAGGCCTAAACAAAAGGATCCACCTGATCATGGACTGGCATCTCCCAAACATTGAATGTACATAAACTCTTTCTCTTTATAGTTGATTATCTCAGGTATTTGTTATACTGGCAGAAATATGACTACTTCAATCCCCAAAATGCTGTATATGCTGAATTTGACCTGAAGGCAATGTAGATAAAAATTATTTTATTGCACACACATGGTAACTGTCTATTCTTTTGCTGGCCTGTGCTTCCTCCAGCCTGTGATGATGTCTTTGCATTAAGAGTGGATTGATTAAGTAAATATGGCATACTCATACCACAGAATACCTGATAGCCACTATTTTTAAAATGAATATATAGAACAAGCATGAGGTATTTAGTACCAAATGTATGTAGCTAAATGTTCTAAGTGGTCTGATTGAGGTATGTTCTATACATGTGAGTGTTTAGAAATCAGAGTAACCATGATCACAGAATGTATCTCCATAGGTCAATTGAGAATGTTTAATATTGCACTATATTTATTGCTCTTGAATTTTCATGTAAGTGTACACTCTATCTACAAATAGTAGAAAGTTGATAAATTTATAATGAATAAATGTGTTAAAATTTGGATTATAAAAAAGTGATACACCAAAATATAAATTAGTTATGTGATTATTTGGAATAATTATTGTTATTTGGAATAATTATAATTTGGAATAATAATAATAAGAAGAAGAATAATTGATTATTTGGAATAATCACATAACTAATTTATATTTTGGTGTATCACTTTTTTTATAATCCAATTTTTTAAATTGTGATTTATGTCAGTACATCTTTATGTGGGCACATATCCCTTGCTAGAGAATACAAGGGGAGGAATAAATGCATAATTCAAATTTTATTAGTTGCTGTTAATCCAAATTCAACTAGAAATTAATGTAAAATTTCTCTAAAGTTGTAATAGGTCTAGTGAATAATGCAATGTCCCTTATAGAAAGCCTACACAGAAGTGGTTTAAGATGCATCTAGTGGGATTTTAAAGTAAGATTCACCTGCATTTGTACTTATTTGGTTGCTGGTAGGTCTCCTTTCAAGAGCTCTGCATTCTTTCTTTGGAGGCCAGCACACTAGCCAGCATTGTCTGAGGACTGTATCTGCTTACACCACAAGGAAACCTCCCAGAAAGACAGATATGGTGCTCTGCCTGCTAACAAGGGAGGAGCACATCCCAGGAGAGCTCCGAGCTTCACCAGGGACATTCCTCTTCTTTTCACTAAGTTTCTTTATTTAAAAGCTCTTTTTGTATCTTTTGAGTGTTTGGCTCCCTCTTCTGGAAAATCTGCTTCACAACTACAATTTACTTCTACAGAAGTTGGACACAGGTGACGGTGTTCTAGGCAAACTGAGGTATAAAACAATCTAAAATATCAAAATACTCGTATTTCTCAAACAATAAGAAAGGTTGTTATTTTTTTCAAGTACCAAGCCTGCAAAACATTTATTATTTTCTATGGTTATACCTCCTCTTTATTAAGGCCCAGAAAGTCAATGTCCTATGCAATTTGAGAAGGTCTTGAATATTTTTAAAGCAAGAGGATCTAAAATAACTGCATGCTATTAACTCTCAACTTATAACTTTGAGTCTCAATGTTATGCTTGAGGTTCTGTGGCTAAACATTCTACTGTACTGAATACAGAGATACAACAAATAGGCTGCACAATATGTTTCTTCAAAGTCCAAGATGCTACTCCTTAAAGATGTGGGGTTGGGTGAGGTCCAAATCAGGCCATGGTGAAATTTATGCTCATGTAAGTATTTGAGTTTGTGTAGGATTCCATACTCTATTGTTCTTACACTTATACAGGATAGCCTAACATGCCCAAGCAAAGGGAGGCTCTATGTATGAAATGCAAGTGTAATTATGCTTTGGGAAAATGTCTAGGAGAAAGACTACAACATTGGTATTGCCATTACAGCTCTGATCCCCAGGTGAGGGCTCAGTTCTCTGCCACCAACTTAATATTAGACATTGGGTGAATTCAAGCTTTTGCATGTGTAACATGAGGGTCATGGGCTGTCCCTAAGCTAATGCTGGCTTGTGTCATTTACAGATTCCACATAAAGAGGGTAGAGAGATTTAATGAGCCTCTTTGTGAAGCTGGAGTGTATAAATGTTGCCCCCGGTGAATGGCCACCTTTGTGTGAATAAATCAAAGGTTAACATAGGCCAATATAAGACATCTCATTACATGATGATATGCAGCTTTCACTAAATTTTAATGATTCTGAAAATTTCTTCTAAGTATTGTGATAAAATAACAAGACTTGTGAACAATGTTAAAAGGATTCCAAACTGCATTTGGATTACTCTGATTTTCCTGCTGTTCCCAGATATCAGAAGTCCAGTGGGATCATAGTAATGTCAACACAGCAAGTTCACCAAAAGCTTGTTATAAATGGGCTCATTGTTCTTGTCAATGATATTTGCTGACAGCTTATTTTGTTTTGACAGCATAGTGAATTTTGATAAAAATATAGTTATTTCCTCCCACAAGAATTATTATTTAAAAAAAACGAAGTAAAATATAGTTTAGCACTGTCAGTTTGAGATAGCAGGTTAGAACACAAAACCCCAGGAAATCCGTAAGAAAAATGATTCAATAGCAAGCTTTTTTCTAATGTTCATCCTCCTAACATGGTAAACTCTCACCTAAAACAGCCAAAGACTTCAATTCTATGATATTCTGTATTTCCTTCATTCAAGTTAAGGAAAAGAGCAGATCTAGCATTTTTCTTCATTGTGCCCTTTCAATCTACTAGTACCTAAACACGAAGCACAAATTTTCAGAAGAAAATGCATGAAAGTGTTTTTATAAAGTTTCTACCTGAGGTAAGATTTACACAGGTAATTCTCACAAAGGTAAGAAGACAGCTAGAAGCATTTCAAATAATGCAAACTAAATGTCATAATATCTATTATCACATTGTCCTACATATATCATTTATAGTTAAATATTGATATCATCTGATTATTTCAGAGTCTTTATAGTGCTGTGAGGTAAAAGTAGCATGGTAGAGAGTGATTAGGTGGACCTATTTACAAAGGCATGAGTCAATCCTGTGCCTCAAAAACCAAGCAAGCCTGTTTGACAGAGAAGGCAGTGTGAACATCTTTCCACTAACAAGCATTGGAAACCCATGAAAGTTCTATGGGACATTGGAAGATGATCAGAAATGTCTCTCTTTGTACTTGCTGAGCAATGGCTAGAAATAATTCTGCTAACTTCCCCAACTAATTAACTTTGAAATTTTGCTTTAATCTTAGTCAAGTGTCAAAGTGTGGAGGAAGAGCATGAGGAAAGAAATTGTGGTCTAGGCTCAAAATATCACATTTTCTTTCTCTATTTTATCTTAGCAATAAAATAATTGACTCATTTGTTTAATGATTTAACACTGGCTTTCTTTCACTCTGACAATCTGAAAGAGTCACAAAGTTGACAGTAGGCAGTGCTATTCTTTGCAGGTAAATGGATGAAGTTAGAGAAAATAATGCTAAGTGAAGTTAGCCAATCCCCAAAAAACAAATGCTGAATGTTTTCTCTGATATAAGAAGGCTGATTCATAGTGGGATAGGGAGGGGGAGCATGGGAGGAATAGATGTACTCTAGATAGGACAAAGGGGTGGAAGGGGGCATGGGTTTAGAAATGATGGTGGAATTAGATGGACATCATTAGCTAAAGTCCATGAATAAAGACACAAATTGAATATACTTTGAGTACAACCAGAGATATAAAAAATTTGTGCTCTATATGTGTAAAATGAATTGCAATGCTTTCTGCTGTCATATATTAATAAAAAATTAAATAAAAATTACTACTATCACATTTTATATGCACTTAAAATTGTTATCAGGTTTTAACTTTTTAGGTATGCTAATTCTCATAATATTAACATTAATAAGAACCTTAATACTATTCCTATAAGGAGACTTAGATCAATGCTATGAAGCACAAGAAAACAAAAAAACAACAGAAAGAAAAATTTATCTTCAGGCTGGCATGGTGGCATATGTCTATAATCCAAGCTACTATGGGACCTGGGGAAGAAGGATTGCCAGTTTGAGGTTAACCTGGGCAAGTTAGCTAGACCCTCTTTCAAAATACAAAAAAAAAAAAAAAAGACAGCTGACATAGCTCAGTGGTAGAGAGCCCTTGAGTTCAATTCCCAGTACCAGAAAACAAATCTCTTTCTCCCACTGTTTCTTGTCAGCACATTTTACATTGATCTAATCTAAATGACCACAAATTATCAACATTTAAAAAGTTAATTCAGGGGCTGGGGTTGTGGCTCAGCAGTAGAGTGCTCACCTTGCACATGCGAGACCCTGGGTTTTATCCTCAGCACCACATAAAGAAAATAAATAAGTGAAATAATGGTATTGTGTCCAACTACAACTAAAAAAATGAATATTAAAAAAAGTTAATTCATTTCAGTTTTACTTTGTACTTCCTTTGTTTATGATAATTTATTGAAGAGTTAAGTGCACAGCAATTAAATAGTTAATATACTAAAAAATTCATGTTTCAAAAAGTCTATGGACTAGAGACCTATCATTAAAATCCAGAGACCTGGGGCTGTGGTTGTGGCTCAGCAGTATAGTGCTCTCCTAGTGCATGCAAGGCCCTGGGTTTGATCCTCAGCACCACATAAAAAATAAATTAAAAAATAAAGTTATTGACAACTACAACTAAAAAATAAATATTTTAAAAAATATCCAGAGACCTCATCTGAAATAATAATTTAATCTCATTAGTTCTTTCCTCTCAAAAGTCAATATTTAGCCCAAAGAAAAAAGAAGTCACAATTCATACTCTACTATAGACACACAATAAAATTTCCAGTAAGATCTTATCTCCTGATGGGATCCAAGATGGCAGAGTAGAGGAGATACCATTTCTGGCTGCTCTGTGCATGAATGCAAAAAAGCAGTCGGATGGCTTCTCCATAGGGACTCACCTTGACAAAATACAGCATCTCGGAGCATGTGACAGAATCCCATACAGTGGATTTTTGCAGAGTCCACCAGTGCGGAATGCGCAGAACAAAGAGTCGCTGTCTGTCAGTGGGACTCCGGACACCGGTCCCAGAGCCCCCAGTTTAAGCCCTCCTGAGACTCTTTGGTGGCAGAACAGAGGCACAGGGTCAGCACCTCTGAAGAGCTGCTGAAAGCCATGCTGCAATCTGCTTCCGGGCAGGTAGCCTGATAGAGTTCTGGCCAAAGCACAGGGACATTCCAGCTCCCCCCACCTCACCAGACACCCCAGCAGGGAAAAAGAATGGACTCCATCTTGGAAAGCCTGTCCCGCCATTCTTTGGTGGGCGTGGCTATCAGTATGGATGTATGACTGAAAAGGTACCTGTTTTCCAACTCCCCCTCCCCCCCAGCTGTGATAATTTGGTGCAGTGACTATCCTAGACAAAAACAGCTCTCAGTTGAACAGGAAGGAACACAGTGCAACCACGGCGCTTCTTACCTGGAGTGAACCCAGGACTGAGAGCAAGAGATTCTGCAATTGAGACCTGATAAGCAAGAGAGGGGAGGGGGTAAAAAACAGAAGCAACTCAGAGAGACCAAGTAGGGAGGCTCCAGGCAGGAGAGGGAGAGCTCAAGCCTTCTCACACTGGTTAACCCCATCACCCTGAGGGCAGAGACTCAAACTGGAACAGACAACTCCACCTACTGGAAGAGAAAAAACAGAATTCTAAGAGGTTGTTTTTTTTTTTTTTTTTTGGTCCTCTTCTCATCCATTTTATCCTCTTTCTTTCTCCTCTACCCTTCCTCTTCTGGTCCTCACAACCCCAATATATGTGAAACCAATAACTTTGCGTGAAATAGAACTTTAAAAACTGAGTCACCAGAATAATATAATATAGAGGAATTGTATAAGCCCCCCTCCTTTTTTTTCCTTTTCATTCTCTCTTTTTTCACTTTCTTTCTTTCCTTTTTATTTGTATACCTCCCTTTCTTCCTCTTTCAACCTCCTAATTTTTACTATTTTTACTTAGTGTAATTTTCTAAATACACATCATCCTATTGTCCTCCCATGTACTCATCTACCCTAAATTACCTCTTGTCTATTCTCCTGCTACTAACCCTCTTCATTAGAGTTCTCCTCCAAAGTTGGTAACATATATTAACCCCATATCCTCACATCTTTCCCCCTTAACATAACATCCTATGCCTGACCCCCAGTTCTCTATATGCTACCAGAAACTGTACACCTTTTATGAAACTACTGACTGTATTTTAAATAATAATTGAATCCAACATTTCTAGACATAGATACTAACTATAAATGTCTTAACAATAAAAATTTACTCATAGGTGATGTATTGTTGATATTGGGAACTGTTAACATTGTTCTTCCCACAAAGGAAGGATCTTGGAACTATACAAGAGCATTACAAATCTATAGGGTAAAAACACACACACACCAGTCTCACAGGGCTGGAAAGAAATGCGAGCTACATGAAAAGACAAGGAAAGAAAGTACCACAAACAATTCAAGACAATCAATGAAATAAAAACAAAAAGAATTAACATCTATAGCAGAAAAAATGACAGATAAACATTTCAGGATATACATGATTCAGATGATTTGGAGTTGCAAAGAAGACATAGACAACAAACACAGACAGTGAAAGATCACTTTGACAATGAGTTACATAAACAAATCCAAGAAGCAAAAGATCACCTCTATGGAGATAGAGGTTATACAAAACAAACAAACAAATAAACAAAAAAACATCAAACAGAAATCCTTGAAATGAAAGAAATAATAAACCAAATTAAAAACAAAAATGAGAGTATCATCAGCAGAGTAGACCACTTAGAATACAGAACATCAGAGGACAAGAACAAAGTATATCATCTTGAAAAGAATATAGACAGCACAGTGAAAATGATAAGAAACCACAAGAAGAACATTCAAGAAATATGAGATAGCATAAAAAGACCAAATTTAAGAGTTATTGGGTTAGAGGAAGGCATAGAGGTCCAAACCAAAGAAATGAGAAATCTGTTCAATGAAATATTATCAGACATGAAGAATGAAACAGAAATCAAAATCCAAGATGCCTACAGGATGCCAAATGCGCAAAATCACAAGAGATCCACACCAAGACACATTATAATGAAAATGCCCAACATACAGAATAAGTAGAGAATTTTAAAAGCCACAAGAGAAAGGAATCAGATTACATACAGGGGTAAACCAATTAGGATAATGGCTGATTTTCAACACAGACCCTGAAAGCTAGAAGATCCTGGAAGAACACATTTGAAACTCTGAAAGATAATGGGTTCCAACCAATAATCTTGTATCCAGCAAAACTAAGCTTCAGGTATGAAGATAAAATAAAAACCTTCTGCAATAAACAAAAGTTAAGAGAATTTACAGCTAGAAAACCGGCACTAAAAAACATCCTGTTCAAAATATTTCATGAAGAGGAAATAAAAAACAACCAGCAGAGGGAGGTAGTACACTAAAAGAAAAACTATTCAAAGAGGAAAACCAAGTAAAATTAAATAACAAAAACAAACAAATATGGCTGGAAATACAAACCATATATCAATAGTAACCCTAAATGTTAATGGCTTAAACTCACCAATCAAAAGACATAAGCTAGCAGACTGGATTGAAAAAAAAAGAAATCCATCAATATACTGCCTACAGGAGGCTCATTTGATAGCAAAGACATACACAGACTAAAGATGAAAGGCTGGCAAAATCATACCACTCACATGGACTATGGAAGCAAGCAGGAGTCTCCATACTCATACCAAATAAAGGAGACTTCAAGCCAAAGTTAATCAAAAGGGATAAAGATGGACATTACATACTGCTCAAGAGAACCGTATACCAACAACACTAACAATCATAAACATATATGCCCCAAACAATGGTGCAGTTATGTTCATCAAACAAACTCTTCTCAAGTTCAAGAGTCAAATTGACCACAACACAATAATCTTGGGTGACTTTAACACATCTCTCTCACCACTGGACAGATAATCTAAACAAAAGTTAAATAAAGAAACTACAGAAATCAATAACACAATTAATAACTTAGACTTAATTGACATATATAGAATACATCAACCAACATCAAGAAAGATACACTTTTTTCTCAGCAGCACATGGATCCTTCTAAAAAATAGACCATATATTATGCCACAGGGCAACTCTTAGCAAATACAAAGGAGTAGAGATACTACCATGCATTTTACCTGATCATAATGGAATGAAATTTGAAATCAATGATAAAATAAGAAAGAAAAATTCCTACATCACATGGAGAATGAACAATATGCTACTGAATGAACAATGGGTTACAGAAGACATCAAGGAGGAGATTAAAAAATTCTTAGAGGTAAATGAAAACACAGACACAGCATATTAAAAGCTCTGGGACACTATGAAAGCAGTACTAAGAGGAAAACTCATTTCATGGAGTTCATTCCTTAAAAGAAGAAAAAGCCAACAAATAAATGACTTCACACTTCAACTCAAAGCCCTAGAAAAAGAACAAATAAGCAGCAAAAGCAGTAGAAGACAAGAAATAATTAAAATCAGAGCTGAAATCAATGAAATCAAAACAACAACAACAACAAAAAAAACAATTGAAAAAATTGTCAAAACTAAAAGTTGGTTATTTGAAAAAATAAATAAAATTGATAGGCCCTTAGCCATGCTAACAAAGAGAAGGAGAGAGAGAAATAAAATTACTAGCATACGTGATGAAAAAGGCAATATCACAACAGACACTACAGAAATACAGAAGACAATTAGAAATTATTTTGAAACCTTATACTCCAATAAAATAGAAGATAGTGAAGTCATTCATAAATTCCTTAAATCATATGATCTGCCCAGATTGAGTCAGGACAATATATACAACCTAAACAGACCAATATCAGATGAGGAAATAGAAGACATCAAAAGACTACCAACCAAGAAAAGCCCAGGACCAGACAGATATATAGCCAAGTTTTACAAGACCTTTAAAGAAGATCTTATACCAATACTCTTCAATTTATTTCAGGAAATAGAAAAAGAGAGAATACTTCCATACTCATTCTATTAGGCCAATAACACCCTGATTCCAAAGCCAGAAAAGACTCTTCAAAGAAAGAAAACTTTAGACCAATATCTCTAATGAACATATATTCAAAAATCCTCAAAAATTCTGTCAAATTAGTACAAAAACATATCAAAAAGATTGTGCATCATGATCAAGTGAGATTCATCTCCAGGATGCAAGATTGGTTCAACATATGGGAATCAATAAATGTAATTCATCACATCAATGTACTTAAAGATAAGAGTCATATGATCATCTTGATAGATGCAGAAAAAGCATTTGACAAAATATAGCACCCCTTTATGTTCAAAACACTAGAAAAACTAGGGATAACAGAAACATATCTCAACATTGTAAAGGCTACCTTATGCTAAGCCTCAGGCCAACATCATTATAAACAGACAAAAATTGAAGGTATTTTCTCTAAAATCTGGAACAAGACAGATCTCTCATCCCTTCTATTCAACATAGTTCTTGAAACACTGGCCAGAGCAATTAGACAGATGAAAGAAAATAAAGGAATAACTATAGGAAAATAAGAACTAGCACTATTTCTGATGATATAATTCTATATCTAGAAGACCCAAAAAACTCCACCAGAAACTTCTATAACTAGTAAATGAATTCAGTAAAGTGGGAGGATATAAAATCAAAATCCATAAATCAAAGACATTTTTGTATATCAGTAACAAATCCTCTGAGAAGGAAATGAGGAAAACTACCCCATTCACAATATCCTCAAAAAAAAAAAGATACTTGGGAATAAACTTAACAAAAGAGTGAAGGATCTATACAATAAAAACAACAGAAACCTAAATAAAGAAATCAAAGAAGACCTTAGAAGATGGAAAGATCTACCTTGCTCACATATAGGCAGAATTAATATTATCAAAATGACCATACTATCAAAAGCACTATACATGTTTAATGCAATTCCGATCAAAATCCCAATGGCATTCCTCCTAGAAATAGAAAAAGCAATCATGAAATTCATCTTGAAAAATAAGAGACCCAGAATAGCTAAAGCAGTTCTAAGCAGGAAGAGTAAAATAGGTGATTTTGCTATACCAGACCTTAAACTATACTACAGAGTAATAGTAATAAAAACAGCATGGTACTGGCACCAAAACAGACAAGTAAACAAATGATACAGTATAGAGGACATAGAGATTAACCCACAATATTACAACCACCTTATATTAGACAAAGGTACCAAAAACATGCACTGGAGAAAGGATAGCATCTTCAACAAATGGTGCTGGGAAAACAAAAAATCCATGTGCAACAAAATGAAATTGAATCCCTATCTCTCACCATGCACAAAAGTTAACTCAAATAATAGCAAATAAGCATTTGAAAATATGTGCAACATAATTTATTATTAGGGAGCATCAGACAATATGCTGTTAAAGTTACAGAGCAACAGAAACTCATTTCTAGTGGGATGCAAAATGATATGGTCACTTCTATGGTTTGGATGTTTTTGTCCCTTCAAAATTCTTATGCTGAAATGTGACTCCTAAGGTGATGGTAGTGTACTTTTTTGGGAGATGATTGGGATAAGTGCTTCTACAAGGGTTTGAGGAAACCTTTTTGCCCCTTCAATCTTGAGAAGACATTCAGAAGGCATGATCATGAGGAAGTGTCCCCACCAGACACCAAAACTTCTGACTTCTTCTTTTTTTTTTTTTTTTTTTTTTT
>NW_026000244.1:1021913-1042801 GCF_001458135.2 Marmota marmota marmota | reverse complement strand
TTTTTTTTTTTTTTTTTTTTTTTGAGAGAGAGAGAGAGAGAGAAGAGAAGAGAAGAGAAGAGAAGAGAAAGAATTTTTAAAAATATTTATTTTTCAGTTTTCGGTGGACACAACATCTTTATTTTATTTTTATGTGGTGCTCAGAATCGAACCCAGCACCCCATGCATGCCAGACAAGTGTGTTACCACTTGAGCCACATCCCCAGCCCCCGACTTCTTAATCTTGTTATTCTCAGTATCCTGGACTGGCAGAAATAATTTTTTATGACTATAAGTTACCCAGTCTAAGGTATTTTGTTATAGCAGTCCAAAACAACGAAGACAGCCACTATGAAAGATACTGTGGCAGATTCTTATAAAACTAAATGTATTTTTGCTATATCAAGCACTTTTGATAAATCAAGACATTTATATAATTGATTTAAAAATTGTGCTTACACAAAAACCTGCTCCCAAATATTTAGAGTTGCTTTATTCAAATACTGGAAGCAACTAAAGTGCTCTAAAATAGGTAAATGAATCAACAAACTATTATACATACATATAATGCAACATTATTAGATGATAAAAAGAAATGAACTGTAAAGTCATGAAAATACATAAGTCAATCATAAGTGCATATTTCTAAGTTTTAAAAAAGTGCTCTTTGGTAAATTATAAACTTCATGATTCATTTATATAACACTCTAAAAAAGAAAAAAAAAATATATATATATATATATACACACACACATACATACAATTCCCAGGACTTCAGATGAAGAGAGAGAGGGTTGAATAGTTGAAGTTCTGGGCACTATATAAGGCATGACACTATTCTTTATGAAAAATCAAAGAACACATGACACCACTGTTTGTCCAAATCTGCTGAAGTTTATGATAGAAGAATGAACCTTATGTGTGCAAATTTTCAAAAAATATTAAGAATTTGGGAGTAAATACAAAGGGCATTTTTGAATGTGACAAAAGTACTTAATCATATTAGAAATAAATGAAGCAATGTCACTGAAGAGAGTGGATGGGAAATTGATATATAATTTTGTAAATGAGCAAAAATCTGTAAAACATAAGTAAGGTAAAACGAATCTACACTGTAGCTAGTGAAGTTGCATCCAAATGGAGATATAAGGTAATAATTCTAATGCCACAATGACTGTGTACTGGAATTGAGAAAGTGTACAGATGGTAGATCAAGAGGGAGCCAGTTCCTCACATTTGGAATAGGAGTGTATGAATAATATGATACTAGGATGATCCTTGTAGAAATAGAGTATATCATAGGATGAACTCATGCTTACTCTACCACAGACACATACACAAGATGGGCTTGGGGTATCTTGCAGAATTGGAAATTAAGATAATGCTTAAAAAAAGAAAGAAAACAAACAACAAACAAACAAACAAAAACCAAATAAACTAAAAACTTATCAACAAGACAATAAACAAGCCAACTAACAAACAATATATCAATGGGACACAGGAAACAATGGAGTAAGCTCTATATGGCCTAGGTTGTCAGAAAAAAATCTAAAAACAAAATAATATTTAAAAATATAAAATAAATATCCATGAATCTATATTGATATAAATAAGCACTTAAAGAAATAAATACTGGGGAAGAGGAAAGAATTCCAAATTCCTCCATGCAGAATCCCAGAGACATTATTCCATCTTCAAGGAGATGGAATATACTTCCCCACTCCATAAACGTGGGCTGTGCATAGTGATTTTCTTCCCAAGAGTGCAGCATGGAAAGACAGAAGGGGGTTGGTTAGAGTTACTGCACAGTGGAGAAATGCAGCAAACACTACATCAACCAGGTTAATTTCAATCAGTTAAAATCAAGTGATAAGTAATATCAATAGTATATACCTTGACATGACATGATGAGAATGGCATTTTAACTTATGGTCTTTCTTCCCCAAATCTGTGATCCATGCACTATCATGAGAAAAACATCTGAGAGTTGCCAATCAAAGAGCATTATACAAAATACATGAACAGTACTTTTCAAAACTAACAAGGTTATGAAAACAAGGAAAAATTAAAAAACTGTCCTAGTCAAGAGGTACCTGTGAAAATATGATAACTAAACAGATGGGGTCCTGGAATGGAAAAAGAACATTAGATAAAAATTAAGAGGGGCTGGGATTGTGGCTCAGTGGCAGAGCACTTGCCTAGCATGTGTGAGGCTCTGGGTTCGAGTCTCAGCACCACATACCAATAAATAAAATAAAGCTCCATTGACAACTAAAAAAAATATTTAAAAATTAAGAAACTAAGAAAAGCTGAATTAACTATAGATGTTGGATAATAATAATAATAATAATAATAATAATAATGTATCAATATTGGTTCATTAATAGTAATAATTGTACCCTGTTGATTTAAAATGAACATAATAAGGAAAACTAGGTACAGAGTGTATGGGAACTTTCAATACAATAATTTCAACTTTTCCACAGTTTTAAAACTTCTCTAAAAAGTAAAAATTATTTATCAGCCCTCACATAGAGATTAGAACTTGTCAGAATCATTGAAATGGCCATGCAACGTATCTGTTGTATCCTATATAGATGATTTTGGAAAAAAATTTCGTCTTCTGAAGTAGTAAATCCTAAAATAAATGTTCTATACAAGCCATAATCATGATAAACATAATGGAAACTCCATTAATGGTGAAAATTTTCTTCACCTCCTTTTCCAAGTATTTTGCATATTGCTTAATGGATTTATGAATCTTAAAGATGAAAAACAGATTTCCTAAGAAAATTTTTAACATCTGAGTTGAATTTGACTCCTTCTGATATCAAACTTGGATTTAATATTCTTAAGTAAGAAAGTCAAATGCAATTAGAGATAGTTTTATTTCTTCCTTTGGAAGCTTTCTATCCTTGCCTAATTACCCTGTCTAGGACTTGTGATATTGTGGTGAAAGCATCCTGCATATAGTCCTTATCTTGGAGGAGAAGCTGTCAGTTTTCCACCACTGAGTTTCAGATTACTTGTAGGATTTTTATGTATATCATTTATGTTCACTTAATTTTCTTCTGTACCTCGTTTGTTGAGAAATTCTAAAATAGAAGTTTCCTGAATTTTGTTCAGTGATTTTCTTCATCTATAAAGATAATCATGTGGGGATGGGGATGTGGCTCAAGTGGTAGCGCACTCGCCTGGCATGCGTGCGGCCTGGGTTCCATCCTCAGCACCACATACAAACAAAGTCTGCCAAAAACTAAAAAATAAATATTAAAAAATTCTCTCTCTCTCTCTCTCTCTCTCTCTCTCTCTCTCTCTCTTTCTCTCTCTCCCTTTAAAAAAAGATAATCATGTGGCCTTTTTTTCTGTTAACAAGTTGTGTCATATTAATTACTTTGCATTTGTATCTAAGGAACAAATGCCACATGTTCATAATATATGACATTTTTATATAATGAATTCATTTTTCTTGTATTTTGTTGAGAATCTTGCAACTGTGTTCATCAGCATAGTAGACTATAATTTTCTGTTCTTGCAGTGTCTTTGTGTGGCTTTGATACGAGGGCAATACTGACTTTGTAAAATGAATTTGAAAGTGTTCCCTTCTCTTAACATTTTGGAAGAGCTTAAGAAGTATTGATGTTAATTATTAAATACTTGGTTGAGTTCACCACTGCAGCCATCTCCTGAGTTTTCTTTCTTAGACAGTTTTTGACTACTTTTTCATTACTGGTATATGTTCAGATTGTATTTCTTGATGATTCAGTCTTGACAGATTGAATGTTTTGAGGAATTTATCCATTTTTCCTAGGCTATCCAACTTGGTAGTAGGTAATTATTCACATCAGTGATCATTTTATTTATATTTAGGATTTTTTTTTTAATTTGTGTGCCTTCATTTAGAATATCTGTTTTTTCAATTTTCAGTTAGAATATCTGGTTTTTCAATTTACTTGAGTATTCCTCTCATTTTAAAACTAGATTAGGTAAGCATGTGTTAAATTTGTTTATCTGTTCAAAAAACAACCTCTTAGTCTTGCTGTCCAGCCTAATTGGGGTATAATTGACTAAAATTTTGTACAATGTGACATTTTTAATATAGATATATATTAATATTATATATTTTTAATATAGATATACTGTGAACTACAATAATGCTAACATCCATCACCTCACTTAGTAACTAAATCTGAATGTGTGTTTGTGGTGAGAACATTTTGATCTATTCTCTTAGCAAATTTCAAGTGTACAATGAAGTTTTAATGGCAGATACCAGACTGTATATTAGATATTCAAAATGTATGCATACCAGATAACTGAAACTTTGTAACCTTGAACTAATATCTCCCCATTTCTATCAACTGCTGGAAATCACCATTCTATTCTCTGCAACTATATGTGATTCAACTGTATATGATTCAAATTTCTAGATCCACATAAAAGCTGAAACTTCTTAACAATTCTTTCTGTGCTTGTCTTATTTCACTTAAAACAGACATCTGTAGCATTCATTCTTTGCAATGAATGATAAGATTTCCTTCTTATTTAAGGATGAATTATATTCCAGTGCAAGCATTTGTGTTAGTCTCACAATTTTCTTCATTTATCTGTTGATGGACACAAGTGGGTTTGAGATTTGGCTCTAAGAATAATGCAGCAAACTATCATGAGAATGCAGAAAGCTCTCAGAGATAGTGATTTTCTTTCCTTGGGATATACATACACACTAGGTTTCCTGGAACACATATTAATTCTATAGTTTGAGGAGTCTTAACATTTTTAAAAAGCTTGAAACAATTTTTATTACCATTAACAGTTTACAAGCTTTCTTTTTTCACATTCTCATCAACATTTATAATATTTTTTATTTTAATAATAGCCATTCTAGTTGGTGTGTGGTGATACTTCATTGTAGTTTCAATTTATATTTCCCTAATGATTTGTGAAGCTGAGACTTCACAAAAAAGTTGTTCTTTTTTTCAAATACTGACTACCATTTCTATGTGTTATTTGGAGAATTGTCTATTCAGGACTTTAGCCATTTTTAAATTGGAATTTTTTTTTTCTTGCTACTGAGGTGTTGATGTTATATCATTTGCACATTAACCCCTCTAACTGCATTGCTCAGGCTGACCTCAAACTTGTGATCCTCTTCTCTCAGCCTCCCAAGTAGCTGAGATTACAGATACCATGGTAGTCAGCCAGCTTATTTGCTATTTAAAAAAAAAAAAAAAAAAAATATATATATATATATATATATATATATATATATATATATATATATATATTTATGAAGGTAAAGATTAAATATTTAATATACAGAATAAAAATTACTGCATAATAATGTTAATGTCAAAATGCTATATTTGAACATTCTTGTAGCTTGTCAGAGTAGTAGAGAAAAAATAAATACATATAAAAAGCATTCACTGAGTGCTTACCAGGTACCTGGCAACATACTGACCCCATTAGGGCATTTACTCACTTGATTCATAAAACATCCATATGTCCTAATTACTATTATTATCTTCATTTAACAGATGAGAAAACAAGCACTGGGAGGTTTATTTCCCTGCCCAGTGTCACACAGTTAGTAAGGAAAAGAACCGAGAATGAAACCCAGGCAGTCTGTCTAGAAAACTAATATTCTACACCAGCATTCTTTGGAGTTTAATGTGCATATAAGGATATCATAAAAAAAAAAGCTGATCCTGATTCAGCAGGTCTGAGGATTGGGCCTGACACTCAGCATCTCTTATGAGTCCCCAGATTATAGTATACTGCTAGTCCATGCAGAACACTGGATGTATCTATTATGCTAAATGAAATAAGCCAATCCCCACAAAACAAAGGTTGAATGTTTTCTCTGATATGTGAAAATTAAAGCACAATAAAGTGGGAGTGGGTAGAGAAAAGAAGTTCAGATTAGACAAAAGGGAATGAAGAGAGGGGAAGGGGAATAGGAAGAGGAAAGACAAAAGAAAAAATCTAATATAATTTTCCTATAATAAAATACCTAAGTGAATCCCACCACCATGTACATCCATAAGAATGGATCCTAATCAGAATAAGTTATGCTTGATTCTACTCTCATGTATAAATAAAAAGAACCAATAAAAATAATTCAAAAAGAATGTAATATCTAATTGGTGGACATGCTGTAATTTTTCTCCACTAGATTCACTTTTTAACATGCATAATTCAACCAAGTAGATTTTAAAAGAGAGTAGAAAAGGAGAGAGAGATGAAGGAATAAACTCTCCATTGGCCCAAGATATAGGAATGGCCTGCCAAAGATGCCATCCTGTAAAGGGAGATTCCATGAAGGCACTGACTAGGGGCAGTCAGGAAATCACCAGGACCTTAAAAAGTATACTCAGGGTCACTTAAGCATGCACAGAATTTGTGATCCCGTGGAAGTATTCACCAAGAACTTGAGGTAGTGTGTCCAAGTGCCTTTGGAGGATCCAGGATCTTGTCACAGAAACACAGAAGCCTGCCTGGCTACTGAAATACAGGAGTGAGGGAAAGATAAATCAGAGCTGTAAGAATTTTCAGGTTCTCTAGTCCCAGCTGTATTATGGCTTCTGTGAAGTCAGCTTGAAGTTACATGGGAGGTGGAGCCCTCACATGTGGGGGTTAGCTGGAGAGACACTGCAGTTTACAGCAAAACTCAGCACACAAGTTCATTCTTAGACATTCTCTGTTCCTTGTGGTGGCCTTGGCTAAGGTAAAGAAGTGCAGAGATACTAAAGGTGTTGGCAGATGCCACATTTGGTATGTGCATCAACCCAGGTCTTCTCTGGAGGATGAGGCCAATGATTGTTCATCTTAGAGACTCTGCCTTCAGGACATAGGGTGGAATCTTGGCTTTAACCCTTTTTCTTCTGCCCTTGCTTGGGACCCAGGAAGAACACAATAAATGTTGCAAAGCAGATCTTAATAAATAAATATTACTTGAATAAGTGAAATAAATGGTTGAACAAATATTAGACCAACTTGAGAAATGCAGAATTGGGTTTAAGTCCATGAGCCTGGGTAAGTGATGTCAGCTCTCTGAGATCTTTTTTTTCTGCCCTCTGTATTTATGGAGTGATTCTTGTTCTATGTGTGCAGCACCTACTCCCATAAGGACAGTTCTGAACTCAAGTTAGAGTTGCATTTAAGAAAAAAATCTAATGGCTTCTGGGGTGCCAGAGACAAAGTGCAGAAATAAACTGTAAACATTTACAGGTTGCCAATAAATTATTTGCAAATTTAAAATCTGAATAGTGGAGAAGACTTAAATACTTTTTTTTGATTGGCAAATTATTTGTTGGTCTAAAAGGATCTAGTTTTGAAATAATTTCTTTCAATATGAAATAAATATAAATAAATGAAACTTTTTAAATATGAAAAGAAAAAAAATACGATGTCTTATAAAAGCAGCAGTGAAATTCAACTTGCAGGGAAGATCCAAAGACTGGTTCTCACTTATTTTGGAGAGAGCATTAGAGATTGTTCCTACTTGCAGAAACAGGTTCACATTCTCCATTCAGACCCATTAAATCAGAGCTCATTATCCCTGACTATGTGCAGTTTGAAAGTGGTTTGTAAGAATAGCAGGGGAACACAGGTGGCAGGGAGATTCCAAAGGAAAGTTTACACTTAATTCACATAGAGTGCATTGGTTATCACCCCCATTCTAAGCATCAGGTTTATATTCTTCATGTGGGCCATTCAGGTCTAATGCACATTATGAATGAATATGTGTAGTTTGAAAATGACTTGCTGTGTGAGCGTGGTGGTCCATGACTATAATCCCAGAAGCTTGGGAGGTTGAGGCAGGAGGATCACAAGTTTAAGGACAACCTCAGTAACTTAGCAAGACCCTGTCTCAAAATAAAAATATAAAAAGGGCTGAGAATGTGACTTAGGGGTTAAGTGCCTTGGGTCTAATTCCTGGAATAAAACAAACAAACACACAAACAACAAAGAACAAAAAAACAAAGACTAGTTGGAGTAGTAGTGAAATGCAAATGACTGGGAACTTCAGAGGCAGATTCACAGTTAATGGACAAATAAGGCATTATGAATTGTACCTGTGGCTCTACCAGTTTTATGTTTTTTGCTACTTCCCATTAGAGCCTGTTCTCCTATTGGACAAATTTTTCAGTTTGAAAATGGCTTTTACTTTCAGTAAACACGAAACACGAGTAGCAGTAATTTTCCAAAGGCATGTTCTCATTCATTTCATGAAAAAAAAATTGGGAATTGACCTCTATTACAACACTTTGTTCACATTCCTTCACGTGCCCATGAAGAGCAGAGCTATTTAAGGCTAGATGTGTGCAATTGGAAACCTGCTTTCATGAGCATCAGGAAAAGAAGATTGGCTGGGCTGTCCCCAAAACAGTTTCACAATGTAATCACAGAATATTCAATGGAATTTGTTCCCCTGTAGCACTAGGTTCATATTGTTCATGCCTACTTTGAAGGTTGACTGCTTTACATGGCAAAATATCTTGCAGTTTAGAACAGGTTATAAGAGCAGCAGTGAAAGGATCCAAAGGTCCTTTCTGGGAGATCCCAAAGTCAGGTACTCTTTGAAATGAAAATTCAGAGATGTCATTGGGATTTTTTCTTGTGTTAGCAACAGGTTCACGTTCTTAATGTTGACTTTAGTAAGTTTACCACACATTTTGACTGAATATAACCTGTTTGAAAACAGTTTGTAGGAGAAGCAGTAAATTACAAGAGACAGGGAGGATCCAAAGGCAGGTTCTTATTAAATTTATAGATATGGTTTTGGGAATTGTTGCCCATAGCAGCATCAGTTTTACATTATTTATTTCAAAGCACCAGGGCCAGTGCTCATCGAGGCCAAATATGTGTAATTCAAAAATGGCTTGTAGGTCTCCATATACTTGCTCCCATAGTCTCCATTGAACACTCTGGGGAAGAGCAGAAAAGGAATCAGTAGTAGGTAGCTTCAGGGTTTTGTAGTCTCATCAGTTAATGGAACACTTACACTTGTCCTATGTTTCCAAATATTTTCACCTTTTAAAATTTAAATTAATTAGTTTATTAATTCATTTTGTGGTCTTGGAGATGGATCCCAGGGTCACTGTACAATAGAATTACATCCCCAGGTCTTAATCATTTTCAGTTTTGAGACAGTCTCACTAAGTTGCTGAGACTTGCCTCAAATTTGGTATCTTCCTAAATAAGTCTGCTGTGTCACTGGAATTAAATGTATGTGCTGCTGAGTCTAGATGAGCTTGAAACTTTAAAGAAAATATCCATATTTTCCATGGAAGCACATTGAGGAAGCTATGGGTACTATTAAGAATGGGTCCTGAGAATTAGAATGCAATATCTGATTGGTGGGTAGAAGCACTTTATTATATCTGTATTAGCTTCACTTTGGTAAATGCGCAATGCATCCAGCTAGAGAGAGCTCCAAGAGATTAGAATGGAAAAGGCAGATGGGGAAATAATACCTCCCCTGGCCTGCGATGTAGGTCTACCATCTGACAGGTAAAAGTGAGTTGCCAGCATGGAACAGCCTAGGGGCAGTCAAGAAGTCCTAAGCACCTCATGATATATTCAGGTCATGGAGTATTGCATGCATGCACATTGCCACACTGCTTAGAGGAAATTTTCATTGGGGAACTAAGAAGGCAACTCCCAGAAATGGGATAGGAACCAGGGCCTTTTCAGAATTCTAGAATCTGAACTCTCTTCTCAAGTATAGGGTGAAGGAAAGGGAAGGCAGAGCAGTGGAAATTTTTATGCCCCCTAGTCCCTGATGGGTGTGGTGCCTATGATATTGCATGACCTTATCTTGGAGACAGAGCACCCACAGGTGAGGGTCTGGATCATAGCTGCTACAATTCATAGCAACTATTCAGCATCCAAGGGCATATTTAGGCACTTTCTGCTCCTTCTGGTGGCCTTGGCTAAGGCAGAGGCCAGCAGAGCTAATAAGGGTGCTGGCCAATACTACACTTTGGATTGTATCTCAACTCAGGTCTTCTGCAGAGGATGGGACAAAGGTTGACTCATTGTCACCTTGGAAACTCTGCATCCAGGGGTTAGTCTAGGCCTTATCCCTTTTGTTGTGCTGTCTTCAGACTAGTGATCAAGAGGCACAAGGCTCTTCATTGTAACCCCTGTGTTATCAGCTAGTAATTATTGATCTCACCCAGACTAGTCACAGGAGGTAAATTTAATGTCTCAAGTTAGGGCCAGAAGGATCCTAATAAATGTGCCTCTGGGACAATAGACTGCATGCAGGTTTTCATAACAAGGACACAACATAGTCAGCCAACAACCCAGGGCCAAGCAGCCAATTCCACCACTTCAGGGAAACCATTCTGTTCCTCCTACGAATTTCTCCCTCCTTGTTCTGTCAGCAATAGTCTAAGACTTCCTGATACTGGCACCATTACATTATAGCTGTGACCAATTCCTATGGAAATAATATACTTCAGCTTATCCTGTTTCTCCTAGTAATTTGCTTAAGACAAGTCTCTTCACTCAAAATCTGATTCCCTAGCTGTGACCAAACAAATTCCTCTTAAGTTTATTCAGGAGAGTATTAATAGTCCAATGTGCCAATATTGGGCTTGGAGAATCCTCAGGAATGTGACTTAATGGGACTCTAGACTGAATGCCAGTTTCCACTCATGCACACTTCCCAGCCCACCAACCATCTGCCTGTCAAGGACACTGCCTTGGAGAAACAGTTCTCTTCCCCCAGTGTAGGGCATGATGTAACATGTGGGGCATGTTGCATCAGAAAAGAGAAAACCTACCCGCTTTCTGGTCCTGGGGCCATGTGTGGCTAAGATGGTGCCTGGCAATCAGCCAGGAGGCCGTGCTGTGGGTGGTGATGAAAAATCAGACTACCTCTAGGATAGGCTCAGAACCCTTGCGCCCTCGTGGACAGCTCTGTCACCCATTACAGCCTGTAGGATGGGTGTAAGAATGAACTCTCCCCACCCTGCTGACCTTTATCCTGATTGGCTCCTGTACATTATATTAGCTGTGTGTATTTTCTCAATAAACTGAGATCCTGCTTTGACTGGTCTCCCTGGCGCTTCTAATTGTCCTCCAGTGAGGGAGGGATGGGTGCTGGCGGCCAGCTGACCTTTGCCTTTCTTGGCTCATCCTAGTTGGGGCAAGCTCTCCCCAATCTCTCTCGCAGGTCAGGAGGAAATGGGGGGCAAAAAACCCCAACACCCTGGGATTTCCTTCTCCCTGATCTGCCAGGAATGGTCTCAGAATACCTAAAACCAGCATCCTTAAATCCTTCATGCACTCTATTTCTGTGGGAAACCCTTTATTTTATCTTACCATCCTTCTATTAGTGATTAACGCATGGCAAATTTGTGATTCTAGCCTGGCTCCCCATCTGTGACCCCATCACTAAAGTCTGGCCAGGGGAGGATTGCTTCAATGTGCTAATATTGGACCAGAACAATAAAGTGGCTTTCTGGGGCCCCATCCTGATTATAGAAATCCACTCATGCCCACTTCACATTCCAATCTTAACTTGTGACCAAGCCACACTCACTTATCAGGAAAAACTATACTTCTTTCAGGACTTTCTTCCTACCAGAAATCTCCTTCAGTTGCCTGTAAAGTGCAACTTTGCACCACATTTCACCTAATTTAATTGAAAATTTTACCTCAGCTTTAGAAATCTCTTCCTGGAGTTACTACAGATCAAGGCTTTTGAATGTGGGCCCTGGTTCCCACATGGAACCAATCTCCTCCTAAATCTTGCCAGAAAAGGGTAATTCTAATGTTCAGATTTAAGACATAAGAACCCTCAGAAATGTGTGTCTGTTTGGTTCCAGTCTTGGAGACAGTGCTCACTGAATGCAAACTTCACATCCCAACATAAACCTAAGGCCTAACCATGCACATTCCCTTGGAGAAATGTTTCTTCTTTCCAGGAATTTCTTTATCCCTCATCATCCTAGAAACTTTCTCAGGTTGCCTGTAGTTGGCTCATTTGCATACCATTTGACACCTACGTCTGTGGTTAAAAAAACAAAACAAAACAAAACAAAAACAAAAACAACAACAACAACAAAAAACCCTTTACTTCAGCTTTTCCTAATGGTTGGAGTGGGGAAAGATTCTTCATTTAGTCCTTGAATACCCAGATATAAATACTAGACTCCCTCGTAAAACTGGCAATGGGAAGGTAATTTACAAGCCTCAAGGATGTTCAGAAGAAGTCTCACAAATATGGATTTCTGGGATATCAGACTGGCTGCAGGTTTACATGTATGAGCACTATATAGCCCACATACAATTTGGAGCCAAGGCAAGGCCATCTCCTGAGAGAAACAGCTGTCCTCTGCCCAGGAATTACTTCCTCACTATTCTTCCAGGAGTGGCTTCAGAATTCCTGAAACTGGCATCCTTATAGGATTGGTGTACCCCATTTCTGTGTGTGGGGAAAACTTTACTTTTGTTTACTCTGCTTCTCATAAACATTCATACAGAGCAAGTCTCCTTTTCAGCATCTGGATTCCCAGCTGTGATGAATTAATCTTGTCCTAAATATGGTTAGAAGAGAATTGGTCCATGGAGCAAAGTTTGGGACTAAAGAACCCTGAGGAGTGTGGCTTTCTGGGGCCACATCCTGGTTTCAGAGATCTAGAACTGCATGCTTCACATCCTGCCAAACCACTTCCATTGCTGAGGAGAACCTGTTCTCCTATTCTTGGAAAGTTTTCCTCTTTATTTTGGCAAGCAATATCCCTGGGTTGCCAAATTTGCATTATCCTTTGCCTTACCTCTTTATTTTTACTTTTTAAAATGTTAAATTATTTATTGCTTTCTGTTAAATTTTAATTTTTATTCTACTTTTTCTAGAACATTTTAATGCAATATGCCATTATTCCCAGAAATCTTTATTATGACAAATAGCAGAACATTATATAGGTACATATATGTATGTATATAAATTTTAAACACAAACATAGTCTACAAATTTAAATTTTAAAAATATCCTGTAGTACAAGGTATTAAGATAAACAAATGACCTGTTTTGAGTTTTAAATGCAATTATAATTAGTACATTCCTGGTTCAAAAAAACAAGAACATTCTAATAAAAATTATCACAAAAGAAAATTCTGTTTTAATTGTCTCTTAGTGAGATTAGGTGTTATTTATTATGTATGTTTAATTGGGAAACAGTTTAATTGTTTATCACTTTTTAGTTTGCTATCCTAGAGGGGGGCTTATGGTAAGTTTCTAGCTAGGGCTTTTTTAGAATGAAGAAAAGAAAATCTCTTATGTGGGTATCACTCCAGGCAAATAAATATCAGCAGTTGAATGTCATGTTTTGCAGTTATTTAGAATTGCCCACCTCTTAGAAATTTATTCTTTATTCCATAAATCACAAGACATTATACCTAGAAAACAACTTCTCTAATAGATGATACATTTTTATAAATTGGCAAGAGTATATTATGATTTCATTCATATAGTTTAAAAGTACATTGTTATTTGTAGGTATCAGCATTTTTATCTATTAAGCCAAATTTAAATTTATTAATTATTTAGAGAAATGAATATAGCTCAACTAGGTATTCTTTACATTGTGCTTGGGATAATTCCTTTTTTGAGGCACTTTCCCTTGTATTTTAGTATACTTGGTATTCATGACTCTTACTTTTAAGTGCCAGAAATTATCCTTAGACACTAAACAGACATTGTGACTATCAGATATTTTGGCCATCCAAATACCTCGATACTCTGAATACCCTATTTTCAAACATTGTTAGGCAAGTATAACTGTCCCTGATTGATAATCACTGTCTTAAATCTTCAGTATCCTTTTTAAGCCTTTTCTTCTTTAAAAGTTTTACAAGACTTGTTTAATTGTAGAAGTCCTCCACTATTATTTGTTCATTTTTGTGTTTCTTACTATTTTGATTTGAGATATAGAGTTCATGCTTTGTATCTCCATTATAGACTGTAACCCTCATGTTTTTTTTAATTCAAATTAATGCTTTTTATATCACTTACATCATAAATTCTACTTTGTTATTAATATTTTTATTTATTTTTTTTTTTAAACAAATTACAGAGGAATGCATTACAATTCTTACTACACAGATACAGAAAATTTTTCATATCTCTGGTTGTATACAAAGTATGTTGACACCAATTTGTGTCTTCATATATGTACTTTGGATAATGATGTCTATCACATTCCACCATCCTTGCTAGACCCCTGCTCCGTTCCTTTCCCTCCCACTCCTCTTCCTTATCTAGAATTAATCTATTCCTCCCATGCTTCCATTCCCTACCCCACTATGAGTTAGCCTCCTTATATCAGAGAAAACATTTGGCATTTGTTTTTTTTGGGATTGGCTAACTTCACTTAGCATTGTCTTCTCCGATGCCATCCATTTACCATTTACCTGCAAATGCCATGATTTTATTCTCTTTTATTGCTGAGTAAAATTCCATTGTGTATATATGCCACATTTTTTTATCCATTCATCCACTGAAGTGAACCCAGGTTGTCTCCACTATTGTGAATTGTGCTGCTATAAACATTGATGTTTCTGTGTCCCTGTAGTATGCTGTTTTTAAGTCCTTTGGGTAGAGACCAAGGAGAGGGACAGCTGGGTCAAATGGTGGCTTCATTCCCAGATTTACAAGGAATCTTCATACTGCTTTCCAAATTGGCTGCACCAATTTGCAGACCCACCAGCAATGTATGAGTGTGCTTTTTCCCCCACATCCTTGCCAATACTTATTGTTTGTATACATAATAGCTGCCATTCTGACTGGAGTGAGATGATATCTTAAGAGTAGTTTTGATTTGCATTTCTATAATTGCTAGAGATGATGAACATTTTTTCATATATTTGTTGATTAATTGTATATCCTCTTCTGATAAGTATCTATTCAGGTCCTTGGCCCATTTGTTGATTGGGTTATTTGTTTTTTCTAGTGCTTAGCTTTTTGAGTTCTTTACATACCCTAGAGATTAGTGCTCTATCTGATGTGTGAGAGGTAAACATTTTCTCCTAGAATGTAGGCTCTCTGTTCACCCCACAGAGTGTTTCTTTTGCTGAGAAGAACCTTTTTAGTTTGAATACATTCCATTTATTGATTCTTGATTTTAATTCTGTGCTACAGGAGTTTTATAAAGAAAATTTGGGCCAAATCCCACATGATGAAGATTAGGGCCTAATTTTTATTCTATTAGACACAGAGTCTCTGGTTTAATACCTAGGTCCTTGATCCACTTTGAGTTGAGTTTTGTAAATGATGAGAAATAGAGATTTAATTTCATCTTGTTGCATATGGATTTCCAGTTTTCCCAGCACCATTTGTTGAAGAGGCTATCTTTTCTCCAATGCCTGTTTTTGGAAACTTTGTCTAATATAAGATGATTGTAATTTTGTGGGTTAGTCTCTGTGTCCTTTATTCTTTATTCTGTACCATTAGTCTACCATTGTGTTTTGGAGCCAATACCAGGCTGTTTTTGAGACTATTGCTCTGCAGTATATTTTAAGGTCTGGTATAGTGATGCCACCTGCTTCACTCTTCTGCTAAGGATTGCTTTAGCTATTCTGGGCCTCGTATTTTTCAAAATAAATTTAATAATTGCTTTTTCTATTTCCATGAGGAATGTCATTAGGATTTTGATTGGAATTGCATTAAATCTGTGTATTGCTTTTGATAGCATGGCCATTTTGATAATATTAATTCTGTCTATCCAAGAGCAAGGTAGATCTTTCAATCTTCTAAGGTCTTCCTTGATTTCATTCTTTAGGGTTCTGTAGTTTTTATTTTATAGATCTTTCACCTCTTTCATTAAGTTGATTCTCAAGTATTTTATTTTTTTGAGGTTATTATAAATGTGGTAGTTTTCCTCATTTTCTTCTCAGAGGATTTGTCACTGATATACAGAAATGCCTTTGATTTATGGGTGTTGATTTTATATCCTGCCACTTTGCTAAATTCATTTACTAGTTCTAGAAGTTTTGTGGTCAATCTTTTTGAATCATCTAGGTATAGAATCATATTGTCAGCAAACAGTGCCAATTTAAGTTTTTCTTTTTCTATAATATCATTTTAATTACTTTTATCTGTCTAATTGCTCTTGCCAGTGTTTCAAGAACTATGTGGAATAGAGGTGGTGAAAGAAGGCATACCTGTCTTGTTCCAGTTTTTAGAGGGAATGCCTTTAATTTTTCTTCATTTAGAATGATGTTGGCCTGAAGCTTAGTGTAGGTAGCCTTTACAATATTGAGATATATTCCTGCTATGTCTAGTTTTTCTAGTGTTTTGAACATGTATAAAGGTGCTGTATTTTGTCAAATGGTTTTTCTGCATCTATTGAGATGATCATATGATTTTTATCTTTGATTCTATTGATGTGATGATTACATTGATTGCTTTTCATATGTTGAAGCAACCTTGCATCCTTGGTATTAATGCCACTTGATCATGGTGCATGGTATTTTTGATATGTTTTTGTATTTGATTTGCCAGAATTTTATTGAGAATTTTTGCAACTATGCTCATTGGAGATATTGGTTTAAAATTTTTTGTCTTTAATGTGTCTTTGCCTCATTTTGGGATCAGAATGATATTGGCCTCATAGAATGAGTTTGGAATTGTTGCCTCTTTTTTCTATTTCCTGAAATAAATTGAAGACTACTGGTATTAGTTCTTCTTTAAAGTTCTTACAGATCTCAGATTTGTATCAATTTGGTCCTGGGCTTTTCTTGGTTGGTAAGCTTCTGATGGCATCTTCTGTTTCATCACTTGATATTGGTCTCTTTAAATTGTGTATATCTTCATGATTCAATCTGGGCAAATTGTATGATTTAAGAAATTTGTCGATGCCTTCAGTGTCTTCTATTTTATTGGAGTATAAGTTTTCAGAATAATTTCTAATTATCTTTTGTGTTTCTAAAGTGTCTGTTGTGATATTAACCTTTTTCATCATGTGTGCTTGTAATTTGAGTTTTCTCTCTCTTTCTCTTTGTGAGCATAGCTAAGGGTCTGTCAATTTTATTTATTTTTTCAAAGAATCAACTTTTTGTTTTGTTAATTTTTTTCAATTATTTCTTTTTTGTTTCATTGATTGTAGCTCTAATTTTAATTATTTCTTGCCTTCTATTACTTTTGTTGCTGATTTGTTTTTCTAGGGCTTTGAGAAGTAATGTGAGGTCATTTATTTGTTGACTTTTTCTTCTTTTAAGGAATGAACTCCATCCAATGAATTTTCCTCTTCGTACTGCTTTCATAGAGTCCCAGAGATTTTGATATATAGTGTCTATGTCCTCATTTACCTCTAAAAAGTTTTTAATCTCCTCCTTGATGTCTTCTGCAACCAATTATTCATGCAGTAGCATATTGTTTAGTTTCCAGGTGATGGATAAATTTTCATTTTTTAAATTTTGTCATTGTATTCCAATTTCATTCCATTATGATCTGATAAAATGCATGATAGTATCTCTACTTTTTTGTATTTGCTAAGAGTTGCTTTGTGGAATATTATATGGTCTATTTTAGAGAAGAATCTATGTGCTACTAAGAAGAAAGTGTATCCGCTTGATGCAGGTTGAAATATTCTATATATGTCAGTTATGTCTAAGTTATTGATTGTATTATTGAAATCTATAGTTTTTTATTGAACCTTTGTTTGGAATATCTATCCAGTCGTGAAAGAGGGGTGTTAAAGACATACAAGATTATTATGTTGTAGTCAATTGGACCCTTGAACTTGAGAAGAATTTGTTTGATGAACATGGTTGCACTATTTTTGAGGCATATATACTTATGATTATCATGTCTTGTTGGTATATGGTTCCCTTGAGCAGTATGTAATGTCCATCTTTATTCCTTTTGATTAACTTTGTCTTGAAGTCTACTTTATTTGATATGAGGATGAAAACCCCTGCTTGCTTATGCAGTCCATGTGAGTGGTATGATTTTTCTCAACATTTCACCTTCAGTCTGTGTATGTCTTTTTTATCAGATGATTCTCCTGGAGGCAGTATACTGTTGAGTCTTTTTTTTTTTTTAATCCATTCTGCTAACTTATGTCTTTTGATTGGTGAGTTTAATCCATTAACATTCAGGGTTAATATTGATACATGGAATGTATTCCCAGCCATATTTGTTTATTTTTGTTATTTAACTTGACTTGATTTTCTTCTTTGATTAGTTTTTCCTTTAGGGTACTACCTCCCTCTGCTGATTTTTATTGTTTTTAATTTCATCTTTATGGAATATTTTGCAAAGGATGTTTTGTAGTGCTGGTTTTCTAACTATAAATTCTTTTAACTTTTGTTTATTGTGGAAGGTTTTTATTTCATCTTCATCTAAACTTAATTTTGCTGGATACAGGATTCTTGGTTGGCATGCATTTTCTTTCAGAGCTGATTTCCAATGTAGGTATTTGGCCATATTGTGCACTGAAACTAGTAAGTCCCTAGGAAGAATGTGAAGTCTTTGTGATAGTTATTGTTAGGCACTACCACATAAGAATCATTTCCTGGAGCAGAACATGGCAGCGGGCAGGGAGGCAGCGCTTTCAGTACCTCCTCAATAACGGGGTCAGAGAGACGCATTAATATGCTCATATTCTACCTGCTGAGAAACTTCTAGCAAAATTCTGCTGAAGTGAGACCTGCTGGTGAATTTGTAGGATTATTGGAGGTGACAGATTGCCCCTGATGAGTGAATCTCTGCCACGCAGTGCGGAGGTCCAGACCCGCCACCTGCCGCTGCTGTGCAGAGAACAGCACAGTAGGAGGCGTTTCAACAGACGCATCCTAGGGACCCTATGAAGAGGTCTCTAACCAAGCCTTCATGAAACAGCAAACCGGAACCAAAACCAACCGAGACTGGGTCAGACCAGAGACAGGCCAGAGCCACCCCTCCCTTCGGACACTCCAGCAAGGAGCCTGGGGCCCGCCATAGCAGAGAGGTGACGTCACCAGAATTCGGCCTATGGGATTCCTTCCCAGCAGAATCAGCTTTAGCAGGTGTGTGATTCCCACCCCCACCAGATACATAGAGCCGGGAAAACTCAAAAATCTCAACCCAGAGCTCCATGGGCATGAAGTACGGGCTGAGGGAAATGGAGAAGACTCCCGACCCCCAATTCCCCCTACCGCCAGCAGCATGGGCATGACTGTAGAGGTGGAGGGAAGCAGAGGAGACTCCCGACCCCCAACTCTGCCTACCGCCAGCAGTGTGGGGGTGACTGTAGGGGCCAAGGGAAGCAGAGGGGACTCCTGACCCCCAGCTCCTCCTGCCGCCAGCGGTGTGGATGTGACTGTAGGGGCCGAGGGAAGCAGAGGGGATTCTTGATCCCCAACTCCCCTTACCACCAGCGGGGACACCCAAGGTCTTAGCCGCCAGTTCCCGGGGGCGTGCCCACCAAAGGGGTCTGGAAAAATTACACTGTTGGTTCCCAGATCACCGCTCCACAGCACTGGGGCTTGGATGAATGACAGAGAGAGTGCTCAGTCATTCGGGAAATAGGGCACGCAGTGGGGCTACAAGTGTAATCAGATCCTGGAGAGCACCTCCAGTGAGTGGGGATCTAGCTGGCTGACAGGAGGAAGGGGGGAGGGGCAGGAGACGAGAAACGGCTCTGGACAAACAGGATTGAGAGACTCCCAGGAGCCGCATTACAGGGATTGCTGTAGGCACATAGAGGGCAGAAGCTCGGCTCGGAGGGCACAGCTCCACCTACTGAAAGAGAAGAAAATGAATCTCTAAGACTTCATTTTTTAAAAAATTTCTATTTTATTAGTTTTTTTCTCCGCTTTTCCTTATTTCTTTCTTTCCATTTTCAAGTTTTATTGTTCTTTCCATTCTCCTCTATTCTATCTATATCTCTCTCCCTCTTTCTTTTTAAGAGCTCCTTCCTTCCCCTTCCCCCCAACTTTCATCCCAAGCATTACATCTTCCATTACATGTAACTGTCTAAATGCAAATAGGTGATCAGTTCGAGGCTGTCTATAGGGCTCCTAAATACCTAGCTATTACCAAACACCCTGATCCAATCGCCTGTTAATATCCCCCTTCAGTAGAACAATCTTCCAAAGTAGCCAAGACATACTAACCTTCATACCATCATAGCACCTAACCTAAATATAAAGTCCTAAGACCAAACAACAAATCACTATATGCATACAGAATCCGTAAGCCTTTTATGAATTGAAGGAATCAGCTTTAAAGTACAATAAAGCCCAACATTTCTAGGCATAGTCTCCCACCACAAAGGAGAGACCACAGAGATATACAAAACCAAAACAAATTTATAGGAGAAAAGAGAAACACAGCAGTTAAACAGAGTTGGAAAGTAACGTGAAAACCATGAAAAAACAAGGGAAAAAAGGATTACAAACAATGCAGGACAACTTAAATTTACAGGAGAACCTAGAGGCATCAGAAAAATGGACAGAGAAAGAACTCAAGGCATACCTGACTCAGATGGAATGGAATCTTAGAGAAGTCATTAGACAACAAGTCCAAACAATGAAAGAATACTTTGAAAACGAATTGCATAAGCAAATTCAAATAGTAAAGAATGAACTCTACCAGGAGATAGAGATTTTAAAAAAAATCAAGCAGTAATTCTAGAAATGCAGGAAACCATAAACCAAATTAAAACTCAAATGAGAATATTACAAATAGACTAGATCAAATAGAAGTCAGAATATCAGATAATGAAGACAAAGATTATCTACTCGAAAAGAATATAGTCAATGCAGAAAGGATGGCAAGAAATAACGAGCAAGCCATCCAAGAGATATGGGATGTCATAAAAAAAACATACTTGAGAGTCATTGGGATAGAAGAAGGTATAGAGGTTCAAACCAAAGGAATGAACAATCTATTGAATGAAATAATC
>NW_026000244.1:1014090-1020903 GCF_001458135.2 Marmota marmota marmota | reverse complement strand
TTGAATAATTAATTAAAAACAAAGTAGCTGTAGAACAAGGAGAATTTTATTTTTCAGCAACATTTTAAAAATCTGTTAATCTATATTTACAAAGTAAGATGTCATATAAATTATTTCCAATCATATTCTATTGCTTGTCTCAATTTTCAAAACAATAGTATTTTCTTTTTGGATGTTAAAATAGTTACATTATTACAAAGATAATTAAAAGTTGATGAATAGGGTAAAAGTTTCACATAAGAACTAAAGGATGGAATAAAGACTATTTAGCCTATACACAGTTTTATCATGTAATTATGGAGATTCCTATTTGTTTATAATTCTGGAAATGCTCTGTGTGAATCCGGTTCTCAGACTTTGCAAAGACCATCTTTTTACAGTATCTCACCAATACAAACTTTAAAATAGTATATATTTTAGCGATGACTTTTAAATGTGAATTGTTATTCACTACCATGGATTAGTTCTGTTACTAGAATTTACTCAAAACAGATTCAATTACGCTTCAAGTTAGGATTTTTTTATAATGGACTTATAAAAAATTAAAGACTCTTCTTCAATTGTAAGCAGCTGGTGCTGGTGCAAGGAAGTGACTTCACTGATGTTTAGCATGCAGGTGTGTCTCATGGCTGTGGTGGTGGTGGTTGCATCAACCTATGGGCAGGATGAAGTCTCAGAGAACCACATTCGCAGAGTCGTAGGGGACTGTCCACCTCTCAGGGCAAATTTAAAGCCATAAGTGTCCTGGGTTAAATAATTTTCGGCCTTTTTTATACAAAGTCTTCTAAAAATGATTGTTAGTTTCAGGTCCCTTTTTTCGGCACTACATTAAAAAGCCAAAACTAGTACTTTCTTTCTTTTCTGATTGCTTGAGACTTAAAAGGTAAATCCCATGTCCCTATCCTAAAAGAGCTTGAAAATCAAATGAATAAAAAGTTGAAACTGAGAAAAAATTAAAAGAAAGAAAAGTAAAAGCTGATATATATAGCTACTAGGTATCTTGTCTTCCCTTTTTTATTTTTGTAAATTAAGATCAAAGATAAATCAAAAGTTTATAGCTTAAGTTAGATGAAATCAGAGAAGAGAAAAAAGTAGATTATATAGCAAATATTTCTCTGACACCTGTATTTCTAAAACCATTAAGAACATTTCTATTAAAATTAATTTAATTTTATTAAAATTTATTTGTAAATTATTTCATTAGTATGAAATAATTTGATTTATATTAAATTCTATGTAAATTAAACTAATATTATTAAATTGTATTAAATTCATTTAAATAAAATTTAATAAATTTTAAATATAAATTAGATCATAGTTTAATATAAATTAACTTTATTAAATTGATTAATAATGTTAATGAAATAAATTCAAATTAAATAATATTCATTAAAAATAAATTTAAATTAAATCAATTTTTACTGAATTATCATTTAATTTTTATTAAATTTTATTTAAATTAATTTTAATAAAAATGTTCTTAATGGTTTTAGAAATTACAGGTGTCAGAGAAGTGTTTCTTATATAATCTGCTTTTTCTCTTCTCTGACTTCTCCTAACTTCAGCTAAAAACTTTTGATTTATCTTTTACCTTAATTTACAAAATGAAAAAGGTTTTTCCAAGTATTTCATCTTTGAAAACGTTATATGATTTTATTTCTCCCCATTTCTCCTCCTTGCTGTCAAATGGTTTTAAAAATGTGTTTATAAGCATTATTTTAGAGCCCAGAAAAGTACGTAAACAGTCCCGATATTTAATGATACATCCTTGCAAATTAACTTTTCCACTGAAAATTGTGTGTCACTCTACATTCAGTTTGACTTATAAAAATGGTCTTCTTTCTGGACATTAACATCTAGAAAGGTGAATTAAAAAAATAGGTTGGAGCTAATGGTTCACTACTGCTGCACTGTACAGTTGCTCACAAAGTACATTAGAATTGATTATTGTTGATGATTACATCATAACATCAAAATAAAATTATAAACAAAAAGTGCTACAGCAAACAAAATAAATTTTTAAGCTCTACATCAAAAAAAAAGAAAGAAAGAAAGAAAAAAGAAAGAGAAAAAGAAAAAAGAAAGAGAAAAAGGGAAAACAAAATACCTAGTAGCTCTATATACATCAGCTTTTTTCTTTCTCTTTTTGTCTACAAATACATGACACTTTTTCCAAAAGGCCACTCTCAAAAAGTACAGAGTTATGGCTTCTTTAAAGTTCTACATCATGTCTGGCTTCAGAGTCACGTATGGCTTTAAAAGGTCCTTTAGTACAACCCTGGCAGGATGGTCTGGGGACACTGGCAATGGTGTAAAGGTGGGCATGACATCTGCGAAGGGTTCCAGAGAAGATGCCCAGGTCCACTAGGTCCAAGTCCAGCTAGGTGAGTAAGTGGCTCTGACTTCTGCTGCCTCTTTACCACTTCCCGGCACCTTTGCACCTTGCTTTCTTCTTCTTGGTGAATCTACAGTTCCATGGCACGAGCAGAAAGTTTGGGTGGTGGAACAGCTGGATGAGATTCCATTTCCAGAAACTTAACAAAATGTTCTGAAAAAGAACTCTTCCACACAGATTGCTGACTTGGTATCAAAGGTGTGCTGGGGACAGATTTGGGTCCTCCTCCAAGCCAACCAGGCATCCACGTGGTAACACCTCCATAATCTTCTTTCAACAAGTGCTCCATTTCCCCCTTTTCAATGTCCAGGATCCTTCCGATTACCCGGAGCACTTCACAACGCTTACTTTTGGGTGTGCGGAAATGACCGATAAAAAGGTTTCTCAGGAGGCCTTTGTCCACTTTTCCTTCTGTGCTGCTTGTCATGTTCATCAATTTCTTTGGTGTATCGTCCAGCATTTCTTGCAGGAGCTCACTTTGTTTTGTAAGTTCTCCAGTCTGTTCTTCCTTGAGATCTAACTGTCTGGGTGCTGAATCAGACACAACATTTGCTTCATCCTGTAGTGATAATAATGCTTCTCCTTCGACTTTTTCTGCCTTTTCCTTCTGTTCTTTCTTGAATTCTGCAGGACACATAGCTTTTTCTTCTTGTTGGAAATGCTCTTGAACCGTTTGCAGGTTACTTAATGACAGGGCAGACTGCGTTCCTCCTTCCTGGGAGAGCAGAAACTGCAGTGCCTTCTCATCCCTCTGTTGGGATTCCATCCTCAACTGTTCCTGCGGGGACTCTATCTGCACATTGGCTTGATGACTTGTAGTCGAAGATGAAACTAGCTTTTCCTCCAACAGCATGACTTTCTTTTTCAGTTCAAGCTCCCTTTTTTCCACAGCCCAAATTTCCCGGGTGTGAGAATCTTCTGATTCCAAAAGATGGCTGCGTAGTCTCTCTAGCTCCTGGTGTAAGCGTAATTCTTTGTCATGTAAGTGTTGAACCTCGTGCTGGAGGGTCCTGTTCTCCATCTGTTTTTGCTCCAGACACAAGATGACTTGATCTGTCTTTTGCTGAAACATAATGGTCTTCTCCTGCATTGATTCAACTGCAGTGGCAAGATGACTGAACTCCCCACACTTGTCCTCTTCTTTTTCTTGTAACGGCTGCTCAAAGGCATGAGCTTTCTCCTTCATAGTCTCCAGCTGCAAGTCTTTTTCTCGCAGCATCACAGAGAACCTCATGTTGGTCTCCTGTAATGCTTGACACTCCATTTCCTTTCCTTTGGATATTTCTATTATGTTTTCATTTTCCGCTTTGAGTTTGGAAATGTCCATTTCTAAAACGAATACTCGCTCCTTGAGGATCTTGGCTGCTTGCCTCCATACTTGGTTTTCACTCACTTTGTTAGTGAACTCTTCATTTGAAGAAAGTAACTGATCCCTTTGGGCTCGGATTAAGAGATCTTTTTCTTTAAGTGAATTCAGTAACACATCTTGCTTTGCCTTTAGCTGTTTAATTTCCGAATCCGTTTGTTCATGTCCTTTGCTCTCTATCTCCGACAAAGCAGCCATGGACTCAGACAACCTGTGGTTGTTTTCTTGAAGAGTCTTAATTGTAGCATCTTTTTCTTGCAGTGACTGTCTCAGCTCTTGGACCTCTGCTGACTGGGAGCTAAGTGATGAAGCAGACAAGAGCTGGGGTGAAGTACTATCAAGTTTTCCCACAGGAAGGGCCTTGGCGTTGCAAAGCTGCCCTGTGCACTGCTGATCCTGGCCTAATTTGGTGTCACTCAGCTCATCACTTTGGATGAGGCCGGTGTGGTCTGCTTCTAACTTAGAATGATTTTCACCATCAACCACAGCTTGGGCTTGAAGTGGAAGAAGCTCCTTCTGATGTTTCCATTCCTCCATTTGTTTAACTTGCTGTCTTAATTGATTATGTTCCTCTAGGAGCCCCTGGAACTGATGACAATTAACACTAAAACCTCCCTTCTCATTACCAGTGCCGAACGTTTGGAAAACTTCCAGTAAAGTGTGACTTTTCTGACTTAGCGCTTCTATCTCAATGTCGTTTTCTCTGATACAAGATAGATTCTGCAGAGTCTCTCTGAACATACCTTGACCACTGCTTACAAATCGGGTGGGCAATTTTCTATATTCTTCCTGAATCTGGATGAGGGCTGCTTCTTCCACAGCAACTAGATCCTTCATTTTGTGATGTTCTGATTTTAAATGGCTGTTTTCCTTCACCTTCTCGTTCAGAATGGCTAAGACTTGTTCTCTTTCCGTGGTGAAGGTCTGCAGCTGCTGCTGAAGGTAAAGGACATCCTGGGGGTGGGAAACTGGAGACAGTCTAGCCTGAAGAGCTGGTGTCTCCACATCCTTCTGCTGGATAATTTGAGTGAGTTTACCAACTTCATCTGTGGACAGCTGATGAATCTCCTTGGTTAAAGATACATTCTGTTCTTTTAGAAGTTTAATCTCAAGTTCTTCTTTGATTCCTTTCACTGACGTCTCATTTTCAGATTTCAATAGGTTGTGTTTTTCACCTCCATTTTCTACAGTAAGGCTTTCTTTAACTTTCGGTTCTCGAAGAACATCGGAATTCTCTGTTTGAGTGTCATGTCTGTCTCCAGGCAACTGGGCTTTTATTTGTCCAATGGTTTTCTGCAAATTCTTAATTTCCTCATCTTTTACTAAAAATAACTGGGTATGCGCAGCATTCATCTGCTCATATTGGTATTTCAATTCATTCATTTCCTTCTTCTGCTCCTGTAAAGACTGAAGTAGGTGCATTTTACCCTGTCTTTCATCTTCAATTATCTTCTGATGATGTTTAATTTCCTCTTCCAGATGATTATTGACGAAATTCAGTTGAGATACCTCAGATTCTAGTTCTGTGATACTATCGAGGGTTTCAAGCTCAGCCACAAGGACAGCTCTGTGCTGCTGTTCCCTAAGTCTTTCCAATTCTTCTTGCAGACGATTTCCTTCTTCTTTCATGGATCCAATCCTTCTGTCCTTTTCTTCTATGGTTTGCCTTAAAGTTTCATTTTCTCTTAAGACCTGAGAACACTTATCTAAATCCTTTTGGAGTTCTGAACTTTGTTCTTTGAGTTTGTCAAGAAAAAGTTTTTTCTCACTTATACGTTGTATCAATTGCTCCTGGTCTTCTAAATGAGATGCCAAAAGTTCCTTAGTTTCTTTTTGATCAGCAGCCATTTGCTCAATATTCTTTTTGAGGCTTGCGATTTCAAAATCCTTCTCTTGATTGAGTTGTTTCAATTTCTTGATTACAAGGTCTCCTTCATATCGTTGTTTGGATAGCTCATCTTTTATCAAAATTATGTGCTTTGTTGCTTCCTGGTTCTGAGTGTCCAGTTCTTCCAACTCAGCTATCAGCATTTTCTTTTCATTAATACTTTGATTCAGTTCTTGCTCCTTCGACTCCAAGTTAAGTTTTAAGTTATGGAATTGTACACACAAATTCACGTCTGTTGAAGCTGTACTTTTAATTAGTTCATATTCACAGCTCAATGTTGACAGTGATATCTGAAGTTCTTCCTTTTCTTGACTCAATAATGACTTCTCTTTTTCTAAAACTTGAACACGCACATTCAGTTTCAGATTGTCTTCAGCCAGACGGTTATCCTGGTTTAAACCGTTCAGTCTCATTATTTCCTTTTCAGCATCAGACAGGGCTTGTTGCAGCCTGAGCACTTCTTCCACCGATGAACTCTGTGGGAGAATTTTTCCCTTTTTGGCCACAGTATCACTCTGCTCCATCACAGAAGGCTGCAATTTACTGCATTCCAGTTGCAAGTTCTCACACTGCTCAATTATTTGTCCCTTTTCCACACCGAGCTGCTCTTGTTCTGTGTTCGAGACGTTTCTGTCATTTTCTGCAGAAGATAATTTTTTATTGATGTCTTTTATTTGATCCTCAAGTTCTTCTATGTTTTTCGTCGACTCGGCGTTTTCAGTTTGTAGAACCTGAATAGTTTTTTGCATCTCACAGGCTGTAACCCCTGAGTCACCTTGTTGTGACTGATTTTCAAGTTCTTCAATTCGTTCTTTGTAGTCACGTAATTCCTCTCGATGCCGGCAACTTTCCTCTGCCAGTTTCTCTTGATGTGCCTTCTGCAAAGCTGGCATTTCATGTTGATGATTATTTATGTCCTGACTTTGGTTTTCTTCAAGTACCTTGATAGTATTTTGGAGTTTGCAGATTTCCCTTGGATCAGAATTACGTGTTCCTTGTGCTTGACCAATATGCTTCCAGGGGCTGACTTCAGATTCAAGCCTCGAAACTTCAATTGACAAGCTCTTTATTTCATGTTGTGATGAAATGATGTCACTAAAGTGCATGTCTCCATCAGGAAAAGGTGAAAACTGACGACTGATTCCACAGCTGAATGGAGCCGGT